>NC_034413.1:8459011-8570978 GCF_002078875.1 Numida meleagris | reverse complement strand
TTTTTTTTTTCCTTCTTCTTTTTTTCCTTTTCAATTTGTTTTTACTTTCAGTTTTGCGGGCAGCTTGCTGGAGCCCTCCGATGTGGGGTTAAGAGGAGGGAGTGGGAGGAAAAAAGGGAGGGAAAAAAAGCAACAAAAAGGAAAGCGGCCTCAAAAGTAAAGTAGGAAAGAAGCAAGAAAAAAAAAAAGACAACAGAATCAGGAAGTTTTATTTTTTTCCCCCCAACAATTACTATATTTGTTTTCGTGCCCCTCTCCCCTCGCTACGTAGGGAGCGCCGCTCCCGCTGCCCCGCCGGCCCCTGCCCTCCTCCGCGCCGCCGGCCCGGCTCCGGCTCCCCCTCCCCTTTCCTCCCCCTTAACCCTCTCCTGCCCTCGGCCGGCCCCGTGCCCCGCGGCCCCTCCCGGTCCCGCCGCCCTCCTCCCGCCCCGGGTCCCGCACCGCGGCGCGGAGCCGTTCCGGGAGCTGAGAGCGCGGCGGGCCCGGCCCTGCGCCGCACCGCACCGCACCTGGGCCTGGGCGGGAGGAGAGGGCCGGAGCCGGAGGCAGGGATCGCCTCTTTGCGAACTGTAACAGCAAAATCGAAGCGAGTCGAGCGAAATTCCTGCTGGAAACGTGCTGGCAACACGCGTTTTGCTGAAAGCGTCCTCTTCTTCTTGGGCTTTCTACTTTTTTTTTCTTTTTTTTTTTTTTTTAAATTGCTTTGTATTTAATCTCGAGGGCAGGGTGCGCCCGCCCCTGCGTGTGAGCGGCGCGGGGCCGAGCCCCGTTCCCTGCGTCCCGCGGAACTCCGGGGGCTGCAGCGGGGCCCGGGCTCAGCGCTGCGCTCCGCCTGCCCGGCGCAGTGCTCCCGTCCCATCCCCTTCCCGTTCCGTCCCTTCTTGGTGGTGGTGGTGGTGGCTGCGGCTTAGTTCGTTGCTAAAGCGGTGAAATCCAGTGGGGTACGAAATGCTGTCGGTGGGCTGACAGTGTCGTTTTATTTCTTCTGGGCGCTTCTCAGTCCCCACCATCCCTATGTGTTTATACACTTTTTTTTTTCCTTGTGGTAACACGAGATAGTAATTTACAATAATAGATCCACTGTTCCAGAGATGTTGTAGCCACGCTAATGACTGAGGTCTTGGGCAACTTCAGTGTATCAGATCTACAAGTGTTTTACAGCATTACAATATTAACATCGGGTCAGCCGCGTTTCCATCCGGTGGAACGTCATTGGGGCGGCACTGCGGCGCTGTGCCCCCGCAGCTGTGCGGGGATGTGCGGTGGTGGAGGGGCGATGCGGTTGGCAGTGCAATGGCCGGGAGGGGAGGACGGGGCTGGGTGCGTTTCTTCTTTTGAATGTGGTCACTCCTATGTGTATGGGCGATGGGGGGTAAAATCCCAAACCCTAGCAGCACAGGGATCCAGATGGCAAAACAATCTTTGATGCAGATGACTTTGGAAGAAGTCACTTGGTTACAAAGTGGCAGCGCTGTATTCCTTTCTTGTTCCTTTTTGCCTGAGAGGCATTCTCCTCTCCCAAGCGCAGGTTGTAGGAAGAACAGCTCCTCTTCTCTTTCCTTAAGCGTCTTTCTCACAACGGATACAGTTCTTCATTTTTCTTTTAACCATCACGTTTCCCAGACCCTCTCTCTCTCTGCATGCAAACCGGGGTCCCCCCGCAGATACCCTCCCTGGAAGCACTATTCCTCCCCTTGCTCCCCGCTGCTAAAAAGGCCTCCAAAGGAATGCGGCGTTAGTGGGAATTGGAGATGCTGCCCAGGGGATGCCACGCTGCTTGGCACTGGTGTGGCAGGTGGCCTTCTCCCGTTATCAGATGGGATCTGAAGGAGATTTCCACACTCCGTAGGCTGTTTTCCTTTTTTCCACGTGTGAGCTCTGGCAACCTCCTCGTATCATCTTAACCTTATTCTTTCACGTTCTGTGTGTTCATTTGTTTGCCGGCAGCCTAATTATAGCCTGGAAAAATTAAAGTTACTTATTGAGTCCAGAGAGCAGGATATTACAAGGACCAAGCGGGATGGCAGCTGCTGTCACACTGCTGTTAGTGGATGCTGGCTCTCTGCTGCACAGCTTCCTCCTATTCCAGATGAACTAGATCACGCTCTTTTCTGTTTATTTCTATTTTTTTTTAATACATGTTGAGAAGGTATAGATAATTCAGCACCAGTTTAAATTTTATTTTTATTGGTGTAGTTCTTCCAGAAGCCCCTTTTGAAGTTTAGAACATGCCAGGTCGAGGTGATGCAGATATGTGGCAGAACTGCTTTTCCTTTCCCTTTGCTGTTGTGTAGAACCTTAAAGATTTGTGGGTGTGGTTTTTTTGTTGCTTTATTTTTTCCTGCTGATTTTTCCTTTTTTTGGGGGGTGGTGGTGGGTGTAGTGGAATTACTGTTTATTTCTTTTTGTCAATGTCTCTGTAATTGTCTGTTCAACACATGGGCAGTGATTCCTGCTTTACTGTTACATGAATGTATGGAGTATCATAAAATCTGCTTATGATGAATAATATATATAATCAAAAGAATAATGCTTTAGTTGCTGAAAGCTCTTTATAAAGCCCGATAGGAATAATTTGATTTTATAAGCCAAATATTTTTTGCATGTTAACGTTGCTTCTGACAGAACGCTGTGCATTGCTTGCAAGAATAGCTGTGTGCTGCGTGGAGATCTAGTCACATACTAATGAAGTAATGCATCCGAGAATGCAGTTTCATACCTATGCTTGCAGAGGAACCGGGGGAGCTGCCTGTTAGGGATAATAAAGGACATTGTTTTTGTTTTGGAGCTGGAAATAAAGAAGTGGTGTATTTAATATTGATCCTACATTTAGATCTTGGTTAATGCATTTGGTGAGCAAATAGGTGCGTTGTGACTTGAGAAAGCCCTGCTGGCTGAGGTGTCATTTTTTACTGGTGCTGTTGCATCTTCCTTTCCCCGAAACTGGTGCTTGCTAAGTGAGGTTGTAGGAGTAAGCTTGTGTTTGGTCCTGAAGTCTGCAGGTTTGGAATGGCTGCAGGGGAGAGCAGCCCCCCGCTCAGAGCATAGGTCCAGGAAGAAACTTTTTCCTTTAACTGCTTTGAAAAATGAATGTTTTCCTTTATCTGCTGAATGAAACAACCTAATCCTTCCTGACACAAAAGCGGCAGACCCAGGAGTGCGAAGGGTTAATGGTGGTCCCTTTTTTTTTTCCTCCCTCCAATTGTTTTGACAACACTTTTCAAAGTGTGACATTCCAAGCCCTTGCAATACAATGTAATATTACTGTAATTACACAGGTCATTACATTTTAAATAGAGAACAATAAAATGCTTATCGCACTGAAAAAGAACAGGTGTTCTTGCCCTTCTTTGGTATTTATGCTAATTGTTTTTCATCTCCTTCAGAAATATTTATGGCTGGCGTGTTAAGATTTCAGTCTCGATGCGACAATATTAATTCTTTGCTAATCTTTATGGTTGAGGTTTAATGTCTGCAGTATGGATTATAGTATTAACATCCACCAACTCATTTAATAATGTAGGTACAACTTAATATGTCAGCACTTTAGTACTTTATGATACATAGCTATTCAATGGAGACTGCATTATTCACTTTTGTTTTTTTTTATTGAATGGATGTGCTTTTAATAAAGTTTCTGGACTTGTGCAAAAACAAGCTATTAAATAAGAACTGACGATCCCGTGGTGTAAATCAAATGGAACCTCCGTAAAGAAACTTTCCTCATGCTTAATTAGGTAGATTGCTGAATCACTGCTATAGCATTAGCATAGCTGCTATACAATGACAAACAGATTGGGTCTGTTAACTTATTTTCAGTAAGGAATTTATTTTGAATTCTCTTCCTTTTCCTTCCTTTTTATTCTATTTTTTTCTGATAGCGTTTCATTCTGGAGCAAACATTGCGTTGCTGAGCCCATCAGCTTCTCTTTAGGGAGCTATGAAAATTAGTTAGAGAAAAGTTTCATGTTTCTGGGACCTTGCAAAACAATATAATGCAGCACTGTTACTGGAGCATACCGGATAATTGCAGGACTGCACTTCATTAAAAATAATATTTGCCTTGGAAATCAAACAATTTTAATAGCTGCAGCAGTGGCTGATCTACACTGGAGAAAAAAAAATACAGTATACACCTTTCCAGGCTTTTTTTTAATGCATTCATACATGAATTGATGATTTTGAGTGCTTTTTATTTATTTATTTTTCCTTCCCTGCTCCTTCCTCTGCATTTTTTGCTCAAGCAAATATGTGCTGATTTGTCAGCTGGAGGCAAGGAGGGGGATATGTCACAGCTTTCATTGAGGCTTGTAAACCAGAATGTAGGTAGAAATGTTTTAAATTTGTCAGACATTCATGACCGGGCCCCAAAATCAGATTTAAAAAAAAAAAATAATAAAAAAAAGTAGTGGAGAGAGAAAGGACAGCTGCAGATTTTTTGTGTGGACGTGTGTTTCTGTACCATGACTAAAAACTCTGAGGACCTTTCCCCAGCTGTCTGGGAGTTATGTGGAAGTTGGATTATTGGCAGTTAAGCATGAGACAACCTGGATTTAGCAAATGTTCTCCTGCACAGGAAGTCGATGACATTATACTGGGGGAAGGGAGCGGATCCCGCTGCAGGCGAGGCTTGGGGGGAGTCTGCTCCCCCCCTCCAGGGCAGCCCAAAAGCAGCACTTGCAATAGGGCAGGGTAAAATAGGAAAGTGGTGGGTTTCTTTTCTCTCTTTCTCTCTCTTTGTTTTTTTTTTTTTTATTATTTTTCTATTTTTTTCCCTGGGGTTTTAGGTGAAACCAGATCCCTGGCTCCCACCCCGGAGCTGCTGTGGGAACTCCTGCCTGGGGCGCTGGGGAGGTGTGGGGAGAAATCCCAAGCCCCGCACCCCCTCAGCTCTGCCTCCTCGCAAATGTGTACCTAAGCCTTCAGCTTTGACTTCTAATTGGGCACATTTGTGAAGGAAATGGTTAATTTTACAACCAAAGGCAAACTTGCACCTCGACAGGTCTGCTGAAAGAAATGTGCCACAGTCGTTTGCTGGCAGGCACCGCAGGGTCATAAATCCACGGGGTTTATTTACAGCCTATAACACTTATGAATGTTAAGATATTTGACGCCACGCTGGCCTTATAATATCCAAGGTCCACAGACACTGGCAGTGGGTCAAATTTCTTTCACTAATTATAAGCAATGAGAGATGGAGTGTGGTTCTGGGGGGTGGGGGAGAGCTGGAAATCCTCTCTTTCCCCACCCAAAAGCGCAGAATTTCGTGCTCCTCCTCCCAGGCGCTGGTTTATGTTTGCTCTTTTACGTGGGCTCTGAAGTTTATAATTAACGCTTACGGTGCCAGAGGGGCTGGGCTCTGCCTGCAGCAGGAGAAGCCAGCACAGCCCTTTGCAGATCTGAGCAGCACTGGGCAGTATTTCCTAGATACTGACATGAGCAAACATTTAAAGAAAGATGGCACCTGGAAATGTCCTTTAGTTTTCTCATGTACCAGAGAGAGGGGGAAGAAAAAAAATAATAATCCCGTGAGGTTTGATGCAAGAGGTAGATGGTTGGGAATGCACGTTTTATTTTTGTGGCCAGTGATGACTTGCTGTGTGTGCCTGTGTAAAATGGGGCTCTATGCCAACAGGAGGGGAAGGAGTGCAGTGATGTGCTCAGTGGAAGGGCAGAAGTTTTGCGGAAGACTTGCACCCTGCTAGAGGGAAAGGTGCAGGGTGGATGGCGGGTGCTGGGAACAGCAGGCACAGAGGGCTTGGGTGACAAAAGAAGAACATGGGAGGGCCAGGAGAAATCCCAGAAACTTGCAGGCTGGGGGGAATGCCGGTGTTCGAATGGTTAAAGGGGAACCTTGGAGCCTGGACCCTGACTCCTCAATGTCAGGGAAAAGTTGGGCTCAGGGAGAAGCAGTGTGTTGCCCACACAGCCTGCGGTCTGCTCCCCTGCCCTGGGGCAGGCACTGGGCCTAGCGCTGGGGCCTGTGCCATGTTGCTACTCAGGTGTGCCCAGGTATTACTCCTGGCTTCAATTCCTCCTGCAGTTTACTGCAGTCTCTCTATAGGTTACTGTTGTGCTCAGATGCTAATTTAAGAGAAATGCAACGTTACGTGTGTGGTGGAAAGCTGCACTCCTTTGCCCATATGTTTTTCTTCTGCTGGTGTGTAAAGCCTGGCTGGGAAGGGGAGGAAAAAAGGAGGCTGTCAATGTGGCCCTTCCATGAGTAAATGTACAGTTTTGTTGAAGGCTTTATGCATTTTCCTAATCAATGGAATGCTGTGAGTTATTAGCCTCTGGGGATGGGTCTGAATCCCATACCACCAAGGTGCGGGGCTGCACGGGGCCTGTGAAGCAGGTTATCAGCAGCCGTGGTGTCCTGCTGCTGTCCTGCTCCTGCCAGGCCCTGCCCAGGTTCCCTCCTTTGTGTTAGGCAGCCTGCAGCCTCGATCCGTGTTCTTGTGGGGTCACACGCGGGCGACTGGGCAGTGCCGAATGAGTTAAGTTGCTGGCTGAAGTTTGGCTTCATGAAACTAAATTTGAGGCCTGGTAGGCATTAGCAGGGCACAGCACATTTACAGAGCTTAATTAGTACGAACTGTAATTGTTCATGGTCTGCCAGAAGGAGTAATGTTCAGGAAAAGTGGAGTCGTTCTTCTGCAGTCTTCAGTTTTAAAACGATAAATCACTTGCATATTTGTGCAGTGATTCAAATGGAGCTGAGACCTCTCCATCTCAACATGTGGTAAATTGTAAAGTCAATGAATTGCAGATGTAGGGTACAGCGGATTCTCTAAGAAAATGCGGAATGAGCGGGGAAGGGTGATGCTATAAATACTTACTGAGAAGATAACTGGGTTTCTGCTGTGCCAGTTATGATGTACTAAAGATATTAGCAATTTTGTTTGAATGTATTTATTTTAAATTTCTTCAAACTAAATATAGGGGTACCACATTACTTCACTTGGTGAGGTTTCTCTTAATGCTGCAGAACAATGGGTTTCATATGGAAGTGCACGTGATAGCCATATTAATACAAATTAATTCACTGTGAGTAAGGTTGTAGCCATTCCTGGAGGAGTGTATAATGATGGGGCACTTTAAAGTGTGGGTGCAGAAACTTATGAGAAATGTAGTGGTAGAGGATGCTTTATATTTGAGCAGGGGGAAATACTGGGACTGTTCTGCCTCCCACCATGGCGTTCTGTATGAGTCCGTAAGTCCTTCCAGCTTTGGAGACACTTCTTGGGTGCTTTAATCTGACAGCCCAGAGCCTATTTAAAAAACAAAAACAAAACAAAAAAAATCACACAAAACCCCAAACCTATAAACAAAACTACACTATACAGATTAACATTGTAAATGCTGTGTATTGTTTTTTTTTGAATGTGGAGAATGTGTGTCACTCTAACTGCTGTGAAATCTTGTCTTCCTTGGGCTTGGTCCAAGGTCCATTGAAGTCAGTGGAAAAAAGCCTTCTATTAATAACGACAGGCTTTGGATCGGGCCCCGACTGTCTTGAACCAATGGCCAACTTATTCAAAAGTGGATAAAGGTATTGAAAAAGCCAAACTAAACTAAATGTCGCATTGATTGCTTCTTCTGCGGCATTTTTTGCTCTTGGAAAAAAAAGTTGTTTCTGATGGTACTTTCTTAAATGAGCTCCTGAAGTATCTGACTTTCCCACAGAAGTGCAGAGCATCCTGGCAGGATCAGGATTTGGTCTGAGGCTGTGTTGCATGTCAATACTGCTTTTCTAATGTGAGTAGGTGGATTTGTATGGAAGTTGTAAAAGTTAATGATTGTTCTCTGACTCATATGCTGCTGGTTTCAGCAAAGAAAAATGATGACAGTGAAATGATAGAAATTATAGGAGACAAGTAGGCTTTGGTGAGCAGAGAATGTATTTGTGTTAGAAATGCTTCTGCTGCTTGCTGAAGGAAGTATGAGGAGGGAGAAGATGTGGGGGCTGTGGTCAGATGTCTGGGGTGCTGGAGTCCAGCAGGTTTCAGCCAGGAAGGAAGTTGAATTCAGGAGAGACTCTGATGTTAAAGGTCCCATAACCATTTTGTTAGTCCTCCTATACAGTTAGTTTTGACTAACTGTTTTCCCCTCTCAGCAGAACAGGTTTTAATGCCCTAGGCTCCGTGGGAAGTACGATTGCATGCTTAATGTCTACCAAGTATGAATATATAATTGTGTGCTAGCAGCATCTACCTCACAGCTTTGTGGGGCTCTAAGGAGTATCTGTGGTAAGAAAGGAACTGTATACAACAAAATCTGGCTTGGTTTTTTAATTCACAAGTGGCAGTGCTGCAGCTGAGATTAAAAAAACAAAAAACACCACCACCACCAAAAACCATAAAATTAATAACAAAAAAAAAAAAAACCAACAAAAAAACACCCCAACACCCCAAAAGAAGAGTGTGGGAAGGAATATTTAGAAGACACTGAACTGAAAATACTGCAGAAGGGCTTTCTGGGGAATATGAGAAATTCTTAGATGTTGATACAATGGAAACAAGCAATCCTATTTTAGGAAAAGGAAAAATAGAGCAAGAAAAGGTGGGGGGTTACCTTTGAGCACATCCCAAGTCCTGTTGGAGCCAGTGACTCCTTAAATAATAATGTGGAAGAGTGTGAGGGTATAGGCTTTTTTATTCTTAGAGACAAGTTACTACATTGATTTCTGTTTTTAACTGATGCAAATATTTAATAAAGGTTCTCTTGAAAATACTTTAAACCCTAGCCTGAATAATTTTAACTTGGTTAAACCAGTGAACTGGTTTGAGAGCATGCACGGTAAGAGGTTTGCATTGGTTTAATTAGATTTAAGGGATTTATAAAACCAGGGCTGCTGTTCTGACATAGGCGAGGTCTGGAACACAGCATATAGATGCTACATTGATCTGCACCCAGGCTCAACAGCCTGCTATAGAATTTACGCTATTATAAATGTTTGCTAATATTAAAGAATCTGGCAGAAAGTGTGACCTTGACTGAACACATCAGAAGAATAGGACGGCAATCAGTGTTTCTACCTTTGTTTTTGCTGAGACACTGGCAAGAAGATTTTTCTCCCTTTGAAAGGAGTTACAGATTACAGTTCTCTGCCTGGAAGTGAAGATTTCGAGATTTTTATTAGCGGTATTTTTAGCTGAATGCGTCAGTTTACTTCTGATCCCTGTTCTATTCCCCCATGGGTTTTTTCTTAATTCTTAAACTATACCATAAAATGTAGATTAAAACATGTATGTGTCCATGTGAAGGAAAAAAAAAATTTTACAGGAGCTAGTCACAAACCTGACTTCTGTACTGGTTGCAAAACCACTGTGTAAAGAATATCCATGGAGCTTATTTTGTCTGGGTAGCAGCTGAATACCTTTACAGTCCCCAGGGTTGTTAAAGGCCAAATGCCTGCTGTACGTAGTAAGTTTATTTTTCATTGAAATCAGTTGCTCAGCTACAATGCGTGAAAGTACTTTCATGGAATTTTGTTTATGAAATGCAAGTCTGAAAACTAGAACCTGTGTTGTAAATGGAGCAGGGTACATCGCGGTGCTTCTGGTGCGGCCGTACCGCAGCTATCTGCGGGTTGCGTGCGCACATCTGTGTATATGCATGTGATGTATATTATTTGTGAATGTATAGTCAAGTTATCAGGTGTCTATTCAATTTTAATTGACAATATGAGATTCCTGTGGTTACTCTGTGTGCAGATTGCCTTGGGGCTCTACAGGGTTTGTGGGAAGAAAAGCCTTGACAAGTTTCCATTAAGCTCTGAATCAGGCAATTGGAAAAGAGGAGAATGAAAGGAGCTGAAAAGAGGGACAACTTGTTAGTGTTGCATTCTGTGCTTGCAACGAGAAACCTCTTTTAGACAAGAGTGGTTCTCAGGCCAAGAATTTCAAACTCGCGGAGAAACCTGTCCAGAACACAAAAGTTGTTTGAACGGGGTGCAGAATTGTCACAGTAATTAGAGCAATCTCCGTTTACTGAGTGGCAGCCTTTATAAAGGACAGGGGATAAAGGGTTCAAATTCATCTTTCTCTCTGTGATTCACTTCTGATGAACTGCCTCTGTGTATGTATGTGTATATGAAGGAGAGTGTGTGTGTGGCCACATTTTCAGCTATTCATCGCTAGATTGCCCTTGTTTTAAAAGAACGAGGACTTGCATTTCCTCTGACTGCCTCGAATGACATTTTCAGACATTTTGCCTTTTTTTATTCATGCATTTTCTATCGGTATTCTAATTCAATGCATAGAAATAAGACGATGCTTTTGGAAACATGCTTGTGTTGTGCCAGAGAGGGAACCCCAAATATTTCTCAGTCTGTTTCTCTGTTTCTCTTCTTTCTTTCTCAGTCCTGCATCTTTGACTCTTAGGAGCGGTCCCATTATTTTTAATAGGATTACTTGTAGAAGCAAGAACAGTGAATGAATAAGGCCTGGGCCCTTAAAGTTTATCCTCTTGCTGCTGCAAGGTCTGTCCAGAACTACTGAATCAGCTGGAGATTTGCCATTGCTCTTATTAGGAGAAGGATCAGGCCCATGGATTACATAAGACTGGGTCTTGTGAACAAGCCAAGTAAAACTGTAAAAATCACAGTCATTGCTGTGTGCGTTGCAGAAGTGAATGAAGGCCTCTGGGCTTCTCTTGATCAGGTGCTATGCAGAGGAAAATGGGAGTGGATGAGCAAGTTAGCAGTGTGGGTGTTCTCACTGGAGGAACAAAATGCGACTGCTAGGTTTCCTTCACGGCTCTTCCTTTAAAGAAAAGAAAATATTAAGCATCTTGATGTTTTTAAATATATTTTTCATGTATTTATCATACTGAATACTAAGTTGGTCATTTTGATGTCTGTTTAACAAGCTGTTTAGGTTCAGTGATTGCCTTTTATTTGTTGTTCCTGAAATAATGTAGGATCTCTTTTGTAAAGTTTTGGAGGCAGTGACTGTGGCTGTTTTACTTAATTATTTAGCCAGTGTTGCATTTCTGCCCTTTTTTAACCACTACACTGTATCTAAATACTAAGAGAGAGGCCTGCACGTGTTCCTGAAAATGGACCAGAGGAAAACAGGTCTTGCTGCTTGTAATAGAAGCAGTTGAAGCTAACAAATACTACTAATTGCTGTGAAAGATGCAACTCTGAGGTCATGTGCAGATTCTTTCTTCGTTCTCCCTTCAATTATTTTTCCCCTGCATGATGATGAATTTGGCCAGATATGTTATATTTTAGCAAAAAAAAAAAAAAAAAAAAAAGTTACATTTTTCATAGGTTTGGCCCTTAGCATGAAAAACTGTGGAAAAAATTGATTGAGTATACCTTGCAGAAATGCCTGCTTACATTCAGCAAATTACACCAAGTCCTTCCTCAGGGCAGGCGTTCCCCTAGGTGACCTGTATTCTCTGTGACTATGGAATGGGGACAGGGAAAGCTTTTATGAACATCCGGAGTCCTTCCTGTAGGCACGAGGAGAAGTGGGGTGCAACTGTTTCCCTGGCAGTGATGCTGAATTGCTTATGCAGTGCTGGAGCATAGAGTCGAGTCTGTGTGTTGGACAATGTCGTGGTCAGGTTGAACAATGTCTCCATTTTTTTCAGATGATGCTATTTTGTCTCAACCATTGAGGATTTGCAGACCAGTTGTGATGTCTGCCATCCTGAAAGGAGTATCCAGTGTGGTACTAATTGTACCAAGACTAATTGTTGATTAGAATGTACTTGTTGCAAATTATGGACCTCTCTTGGACATGGCTTTCTCAGTTCTATCCCTTGTGCATTATATTCTCAGCTGGTAATTAATTTCTCAGTTTGGTAATTTGTCAGTAACTGGCTTCTCTTCAGTAATGAATGCTCTGTAGTAATTCTGCATCACTAAGGAGAAATTGCTGGCCCTAATAAAGTCACTGATCTCTTTCATTTGCCAGCTGGATAACCTTTCCTTTCAAACTGTTATGTCCAAGTTATCCATAGCAACAAAACCTGAGTACATCTCCAGCCCATGTCCTGGCTGCTGCTTGATTCATGAAGAGAGGGCTGAGGGAGCTGGGCTTTGGGTGTGATTGCGAGCAGTAACACCTGAGAACAGCAGAAAGCTTTTGTTTGCTTTTACAACTAAATATGTATCTAGTTGGGAAGCACATGCTGCTGGAGCAAATAGCTGTTGAGGTTAGTGCAGGTGATGATGCAGAGCAGTCAATGCCCTCGTGCTGTTGGGGGACATTCCCCCACGCTTGCTATCCTGCCTGGTGCCATCTTTCTCTTCTGCTTTCTGTTGGGATGGTTTCTGAGTGTGGTGGTAATGGTTTTGAGGTGCTTCCCTTCCTGGGAGCTGATGGAGTAGGCTCTGTGTCCTGTGTGGGCTCTTGTCCACCATGGCCTTCTGAGATCTGCCCATCACAATCCAATGGGAGTTGAGCAGCCAGGCTTTTAGGATTCAGGCCTGAAGCCGTGATCCCAAGGGGAAGACAACAAAGTTTGTTTTGGAAACAAAACACTCAGTGAAGCAGGAAGACAACTGCAGGGAACACTGGAAAGATGGTGTGAATGAGATGCAAACGAAAGTTTTTTATTTAGTGTCCCTGCTACTGCTCTGGGTTTGCGGATCTAAATAAAAAAACTGCAGTCTTTGGAAATGTCATGAAATGCCTGTCAGCATCTGCACACCCCTAAATACCTTTTACATTTGTTTTTATTTTTACTGCTACTTGAACATGTTAGCTAATGCCACAAGGAGAGAGCTGAATTCTGTCTTTCTTTTTTTCCCCCCGCTGTCGGAATTGTTTGTTAAATTCCAATTACGGGGCTTGTTCAACACCTGTACAAACCCACAGCCATTGTTAAGGGAATAATTTGAGGACAATGGGGTTAATGCAGGTGTACACAAGTGCAGAATTTGGATTGCAAAGTCTCATTATTACTCTGTGTGCATAAGAAAAAGAAGGAAAGTATTCAGCTTAATTTTCAGATCCCAGGTATAATTTGTAGGACAAGTGTTTGGAAGAAGGGTAGCTGGGGAGGGGAAGAAATGTCTGAACTTGTTCAGATACGGCACCGAATGCATATGAAATGGAAAGTTAAAGGGAAATAAACATTCCACTCCTCTTTCCTCCTTACCTCACCCTCATACCACTTTTGTGGAGTCACTTTCCAAGGTACAGCTGCATGAAGCCAGTTGGAAATGATCTTCTTGTACACTATTTGTCTTCAAATTGGTCACACCTAAACCTGAACTTCTGCATGGGACTGAGATAGTGGGGCACAGTGCTGATTTGTGGTGCCAACCGTCAGTAACCCCAACTGCATCATGATACTATCAGGAAGTTGCATTAGGTGTGCCTTTATATGATTGTGCTCTGTCTGGCAGGAGCAAAATCAAGGGAGTTGGGCAGTTTGACTGTCCAGATTTATTTTTCTCTAAAGCTGAATGTGTGTGCAGTCTCCAAAGGTGACCTGCTATCTTGTGCTACCAGAGTAACCCTCTTAAGATTGTAGAAACATCTGTAAAAGTCAAGAGGATCAAATCCTGGAATTTGTAGCATGTCTTCAGTTCCCCCTCCCCATCCCTCCCCCATTCTGTCGATACTCTATTTAACAGCTTTGTGTAACTTCGTGAATAACTAGCAATGGGTCATTTTCCTTTGGGGTAATTCCAGTAAAGGGTAAAAGACACACAAGCAGAACAAAAGCCAAAGTCCACATCCCTCCTGTCACAAGTGACTGTCAGTTGAGATCAGTTTCTCTTGTAGTTTCATCTTCTGTTTCTTCCCTACTTATGTGAATTCCTCCAGACAAGGATGCTTAAGTACTCTGTGCATTTGGGGTGTGACAGAATAATAAATAGCAATAATTATTAGTGGTTAGATAAACTGATCTGAATGCATATCCTTTCAGTGTTTTGGCTGTTAGAACTAATCTTGACTGCTACAAATAGGTTTGGTATTTGGCATTTAAGTTTATGTAGGAGGGGAGAAAAAGGCCATTGCCTGTGAAATTGCTCAGAAGTTACTTGCTGTTCTTTTTCAGTGAGTAATTACTCAGCTGAGTAGCATGACAGGAGTCTCAGGTATGGGACTGTTTGATCACGGGAGAAATAAGTAGTTCTCCATCTTGCTTTTGCACTTGCATAATTATGTGTACATATGTGTAGAGGAAGGCTAGTTATCTTCCAGGTCAGAAAACTGGCTTATTTTGAAGAAACAATTGGAGTCTTACATTATACATTAATTTGGAATTATGGAAAGAAGTATTTATCACTGATTTGAGGCTGTCCCAGAAGGTTGCTAAAAATAATTTTTCATAGGTTTCATAGTTTTGGTTCACGAGCAACACATTTTTCTCTTTTGGTGGGTAGCATAATGTTGTCCGGCCAGAGAGTGTAGTTCTACTAAGATAGTAAGCGGTGGTTTGTCTTAAAACTTGAAGTACGTTAACCTTCTGAATTGCATACTGTTGGGGTGAACTTTCTTCTGGCAGGTGGTGAAGTTAGTGGTTAGGGTGGTTCCTCGTCCTTTGAAGTTGTGTGGATTTCATTGAAACAAACAAAACCTTATGGGTGAAAGACTTTATTATCCAGGTAGAAGGCGGAAATTATTTTTGAGGGATAATTATTGATTTTTTGGAATTAGCACCTATACTCTCAACTAGCAGACTTTGATTATAATTTTCTTTGTTTACTTTGTTTACCAATGTCGATCGCAATGGTTTGTTTGCATCAGTTACTATTGTTTGGTCACTGTATTAGTAGCACTATCTACCTGACTGCCTTGGTAACTTGTATCATTCAGCTTGTCCCATGCTATGTACGGTCAATATATGGAGTACATGTTGTATTTGGTTTGTTGGAGAACAGCTGCATAGGGTAAATTATACTGGAATTATCTGGAAGCCCCCCCCTTTGTGCAACTAAATGACTCCTTTCTATTAAGGTATAAAAGTCACTCCTTTATCAGGAAAAAGATTGGGTGAGGTGGGCAGCACCTGGCACCTTGTCTGCGATTCTGACAGAGAATTAACAGATTCTGATCGAATGAATTAACTGATTCTACCTTGGGTTCAAGGCCAAAGGCAGCTGAATGTGGCTGCATGATGAATGATCCTACTGTACTGAAAAAAGCCAGGAACGGATGTCCTATTAGATGATGAAGCCAGAGAGTAGTTAACATCTGGTGTTATTTGAATGCTTGAAGGAGCATTGCCCACCCAAACTAAATCCCAGATTTCATTTGTACTTCTACGTATGCAGAATTTGACAAACAGAGAGGTTCACCCAAGTGCTGAAGTACATGGTTTTAAACAAATGAACTCATCTGTGTGATGGATGGATACCAGAATCTTGGAGTGGCTGAAAGTGGGAGAGGAACTCCCTCTGTGCAAAAAGAAACTTGACTTCTGTTGGTGATTTTTAGATGTCTTAACAGCTACAAATTCATTAAGATAAAATGAGCTACTTTTCAAGGAAACTGTTAATTTTTAACATAAAACTCTCTTTAAAAGCCTCCGTAAATATTTGCAAATTTCACGTAAGTATCACTGAAACACTGTGTAAGCCTTGAAAATACTTAAATGGATCTGATTGTGGACCAGGCGTTTGGTGCACAAATCTGGAAGAGTTTGACAGAGAAACTCTTAATACTTGTTGTTTTATGTCTATGTATAGACACGCATACTTACTAAATATGTATGCTCGTTTCTCTACAAATTTGAGGCGATTGCAGCATTTGACAATCAAGTGTCTGATTTCTTTTCCTGACATTTGGAAGGATCCTTATTTAGGGAAGGTCCTGCCTGCCTGTATGAGAGAACAGTACTGCTGTTAGGTACTCTGCTCAGTGCTCACCTTTTGTTTGAACGTGCGACGTGGTTTCCTGTAAGTCATCTGGTAGCAGATGATTTAAAGGCAATACTTGTAGCATTACTCGGTGATCTAGAGCCAGAGCAACACCACTTGGTTGATGGTTGTGACCACTGATGCTCATATGGGTGAATAGACTACCATGCATATAGATTCCTCTGAATCCATGGCAAATTGGTCTGTACTCCTCCAAAGCCCTTCATCAACTGCAGAATTACCATTGAGATGTAACCCAGTGGGAGGTGGAATTCTAAAAGTAGGGGCCAACTCTCTTCTGAATCTGCATCTGTGCGCCTGGTGCACACATCATCTGGTGTGATGCACAATGATAGCAAGACTATAGCTTTGTGCTGTATGGAGGGTTAACACAACTCAAGAGATGACGTGGCCACATATGTGTGATACTTGCATGCCCTCTTTCCCCAAGTACTCTGTGCTCGTGATGATTCACTGGTTCATGATGCAGCAGGGAGGTCCTTCCTGGAAATATCCTGCTCACTTCTTGGGTGTGCTCCTTGACATTGTTCCTTGTATGAATGTCAGCCTGTAAACCAAAATGCTTGCCCTGAGTGCATCCCATTCAAATGAAGACTTGTGTCCAGGAAGTATCAGTATGGACCTGGGGAAGAGCACTGCTCTGCAGGGCAAATCTCGACCTCAAGTCACAGTGCAGATGCAACTCTTTATAAAAGATCCTGATGAGGGCCTATGATACTTAAATATGCCTGTGGTAACTCAATCAGCTGCCACCCACTACTCAGCTTCTATGCTGATCCTAAAATAACCTTTGTAGCATGACACATGCAAAGCTTTACTCCCCTCTGGTTTAATTTCCCGTACACAGCCCCAGTGTAATGTTTATTTGACTGTCATAAGGAAGACTGTAGGTGTATCCAGGCCTTTTATGAGAGCATGACACGACACTGGTTTCTACATTTATCTCTCTGCTCCTCGATGTTCATGTCTCTGCCATGCTTTCAGTTTTGAAAAGAGGAAAAGTGGTGCTGAGCTGCTGTATCTCATTAACAGGGTGTGAGCTTCTACTTTCCAGCATACTGAGTGTTCAGTGTCCTTTGTAGGGATGCATGGTTTGGACTTTCTCTCTTCTCCCTCCTTTCCCCTACTGATGTTTCACAAGAATAACAAACCATGAATGGATGTTACTGGCTCCATGCATAGATATATATATAGGCTGGCTGGTTGCTCAGAAGATTTTATTGGCATAAATTTGGAGTATTTACAAGTAGCAAATTCACTGGTGAGATTGTGCAGGCCAGACTAAATGAGCTCTGAAGGGCATTTATAACACCTTCAGACAAACAGTCTTTCTGCTTATGGCAAAGGTGTTTGTAAGCGTGTGCGTGCACATGCACATATATATATATGTTTAAAATATGGATCTCAATGCTTTTTTTCTTTCTTGGAAATACAGAAGAACCATTAATGTCTCTGTTACTGGCATAAAACATGAAATGCATCAGTCCTAAACTGATGTGGAAGCAGTAGTATGATTACAGTGTGAGAACATCTGTAATTTAAGTAACTTTGGTAAAGTGACATTCCTAGAAGGTTGATCACACTCATCTCAAGATGCTGAGGGAATGGAGGTAGCTGTGGGGTTTCTCAAGTACTTTGTTGGGTTTAACAGTAGATGACTTCTCTCTTTGGGTGGTAGAATGCAGGTTCTTGGGCTAATGCTGATAATGCCTCAGAATTTGAGTCCTCAGGGAGAGCTTGCAACAACTGTAACATAAAGTCCTTGATATTTTCTTTGACCAACAGCTTAAGGCGGAAGAGGAGATGGGGAGGAGGATGGAAAAGCGGAGAGCAGGGAAATATGCTTTTGTAGTAGATTTAAACAAAACAATATCCAAAAAACTCTGGTGGTTTGAAAGTTGTTTGGAGGTTTTGTGTAATAGAAGTAGTCCCAGCTGAGAGACATTGCTGAACAGAGTTCAAGCAAGGAGGACAAAGGTGCAGCATAAATTTAGTTTGTCAGATTGTTGCTGAAATAAATGAACATTATTCCATGGAATAATCATAACTGCCCATATGGCACAAATACAGTCATGAAGTGATCTCTGAAAATACTTAGTTTGCATTCATTGTGCCTTTTGACCTGGAGGGAGAGAAGGTTGTAATCCTGTTCCAATTGTAATCAGTGAGACTTACTATTGATTTGTGGGAGACTTCATGAGTGTGGAGAGTGGGGATGGATGATCTGAACTAAAGGCTGGGAAATAATTCATTGATGGATTACTCATCTTTGTTTAGTTTTGGTCACAGTATGTCACTTGGTGCTCACTTGCTTTGTGATTTTATCTTGTTGTCTTTAGTCTAAATGAACATTTAATAAGGCTGCACCTAGTAATTTTACAAGTAGCCTTAGGAGTGCATTTGTTGTGTTAAAAGCATTTAACAGAAGTGCTGAACTCCTAGGAGAGGTGCAGAGAAGGAACACTGGCCTGTCCAAGTGGACACCTCACTTGGCAGAGAGAAGAAGTTGATGTTCTTGACTACAGACTGACTTTCTTTATAATGTGATTTTATTGCCTAATCAATATACAATAGGAATCCATTCTCTGGTCAACTTAAGCACCACTTAATTGAGAAATAAATGATAAACCCATTAAGCTTTGCTTGTAGAGAACATTTCAGGGTGATTATGGATGCTCAGCTAAATTTTTTGGCATCTCTTGAGTGAGACTAATTGCCTTTCCTCGGGTCACATCCTGGTCCTGATGAACGGAAATAAAAAACAAAAAACAAGAACAACTCCAGTGGCAGTTTTTCTATGAATTATCTTTTTTTATTTTTTAATTTAATTTTATTTTATTTTAAAGAGTGCTGATGTGTACCAACCTTTGTCTCTTTCCTCTGAAGATGGGGCTGCCTTTGTTGCTGAACCTGGTCAGCTCATGGCCAAAGGCCTTTGTGCTGGGGTGTGGACATGATCTATGCCTCTGGATTGGGTCCCTCCGTGCTGCAAGGGTTGCTTCTTGGGGATCTTGCCTCATGAGTCAAGGAGTGGCCTGTTTGTTGTGTGGTGGCAAAACCTGAAAGCTGTGGTAGTCTTTGGTTGGTCCAGTGCCCTCTGCTCTTCCTGAGATGGCTGATCTCAGCAGGGCTGCCATCACAAGCCACGCAGCTCTGTGACAGGGCTCTGACTGCTCCAGGAAGCTGGATGTTTTTTTCAGATCCAGCCTCTTGCCAGGGTGCTGTGTGCCCTTCAACAGCCAGAGGAGCCAGCAGGCATGGCAGATTCATGAGAACCGTTAATAAGGACCTGGATTAGGAAGTGCTGCATCAGACGGGAGTAGGGTGAGCTTTGTTTAATCAGTTTCTCGAGTCAAATTTCCAGTTACGGCAACTGATTTGTAATGGAAACTGATGGAACGAGCTGAGATACAGAAGCCCAAGGATGTATAATTCTGCTTGCCTTTGTTCTGACTGCTAGTGATAGCTGTGACTTACTAAATTAAACAAAAAAAAAATCCACTTAGAGGTACTCGCTGCATAGACTTTTGGCTGCATTGCCACCAAAGTTGCACTGGTCTCCTTTTATGCCATCTTGACACCTGTGCACCAGAGCTGGAGCTGAGCCTACTCAGTGACAGAGTAGGAAATCTCTTCTTTTGAGGGATTACAACTTGGAAACAGCTCCCAGTTTTGTAGGAGAGGGAGATCTAAAGCATTCATGAACTTTCTACTTGTCTTCATCGGTACCTGGATGCTGGTGGTTCTTCCTGGGGCTATTGGAACCTACCTTCATGGAGCTTGTAGGCTGTTGCGTGGTCCTTGTTTGCTGTCGCATCTATTCTGACAATTAGTGGGCTATGTGGCTCTTATTTCTGTTCTTCCTCACGCTGAGGGGAGTGGGCAGTGTGTAATTTATAAATATATATTTATTATTTGGAGTCATTATTGAGAGAGATTTCCTGACTACAAGTGACTTGCTGAAAGAGTTGGAATCCACCGGCTCTCAGGTGATGCCCAAACAAAGTTGTCTTTTTTTTTTTTTTTTTAATGTTGTGACCCCCTGCCCTTCTCTCCCATGCAGACCTGTGCCTGATTCCTATGCCAGCTCAACAAAAATAAATCTGCTATTCACAACACTCCCCACTCCATGTAGTTGAGTGTTTGGTTTGCACAAGGATGCAAGTAGCATCTTTGCCTTGTTGTGGATAAGGGTCTGTCCCAGAAACATTGCCCCATAGCCACAGCCTCAGTGGGACAGAAGTAATGATTGCAAAACTGGGTCCTGATTCTTGCCACAGCCTTGCCTGCTGCCACCCCTTGCCTGCCCGGGTCAAGCATTGGGAGGGCTGTGGAGACGTCGTGTTCTCTTTCTGCACATTAATCTGCTGAGTGCATCGGGTTTTCTTTCTCCGTAGCCTGACGGGCACAAATCACCAGATGATGGGCTTGTGTTGGAATTGATGTCTTTGAGCGCTTTCAGAGGTTTTGATTGGCTGCTCTTGGGATGCTGGGAAACCCTCCAAGGGACTGACCTGTGGGCGTGTTGCCAACTGTACTTTCAGAAGTGACCCGAGACACTTGGAGCTGTTCCTGGTGTTCAGAATTGCACTGAAATGCCAGCATGATGAAAAAACAAATGCAGAATTGCTAAATGTGTGTTGTCCTAAGATTGTGTGAACTGTTGTAACTCTGCTTAAAAAAAAAAAAAAAAAAATCCCCCCAAAATGATGACCCTCTCCTGGTTTTCTTCAGGCCGTGTATCTGATTTGTCTCTGTACGTAAGCCATGCATCAGAATAATAATGAGAGAAGTATTTATAATTTTTGTTGGGGGCACACGAAAGGGTATTTGAATAGAAAATTTAAACCAGAGACAGCATGCAGAAATGCTGTAACTTTTTTTCAGGGCATTGATTTGTATTTGATTTAAATTTTAGTGTAGAGAAACAGTCTGAGGTTTTCCAGGTTGCCAGTAAGGTTTCAGTGTCTCTGCTTTCTGTCTGTGCAGAATTTTCCCTTGCCACCTCTGGAAGGAGAATATTTTATATACCATGACTTTAACTACTTTTTGATCTGAACTTAATCATCCTCTATTACAATGTTTGGGTTAAAGAGATTTTTATGGTATTCCAGTATTGGCTTTGAAAATCTTTAGTCACTGATATCTTTGTTGCTCATTAAGTATGTTTTAATTTTTAAACCAAGACTTCTCCTCTGAAAGAAACCAACATTTAGACTGATCTTTTCCTAATTATGGAAAGCCTCCCTACATTTTGTGTCAGCCGACTGGATCTTTTCAATTAAATGATGTACAGCAACTAGCATTGCATGTTAGTGTATAATTGAAGACAAAATGATTCTGCAGTAAATCTGTTAGTGATTTTTTTTTTCTTTCTCTTCCTCTAAACCAGAAAAAAATAAGAGGAAGAATAGCCAAGGGATTGGTTGCATTCATAGTTAATAGTGTGGATACTGATGTACACGGCTGTTTGAAATTATAAACGCTTTGTCCCAGATAAGCTCATGCTTGCGAAGGATCCTGAAAACGTGGAATTAGACTTGCTTGGCCATAAGAAAATAACATTTATTTAATGTGAAGCAAACTTTCTTGAACAGCTTTTGGGAGGCAAATTGTCTTGCCTAATTGGCAAAATCAGCTCTCCAAGAAACATGTTCATTTCAAACCCAGAATGCATGACTTTGCCCGCTAATATTTTGAATGTTATTATGTGGGCCAGTAGCTGAAGCTTTTCACTGAAATTTGGGGCTTGTGGGTGTTCATCCCCATGTCTTTTAGTGTACCTGTATCCTTCCAGCTGCAGCTCTCTGGCGCTGGCTGCCCAGGTTGAGAAGCTCAGGGCTCTGTCCCAAGTGGCACTCTGATTTTTGTCACTTCAGTTCTGTGAATCGGGATGAGGTTTGTGTGGGTGAAAGGCTTTGCTAAGAGTGGAGCTTTTGTTTCTGCCTTGGGAAAATGCAGCAGAAGGCATTGTCCTGGTGCTGGCTGGGTGCTTGCAGGCAGCCGGACAGTTATGTGTCAGTCGAGCTTCAGCTTTTTTTCCAGTAAGTATTTGCTGATTGAAATTGAAGAATTGTGAGCGCAATTCATCTTAGCATACAGAGAGCACCGGGTGCGAGCAGCGCTGCCTGGGACCAGACATTGACATACGGGCCGTCATCAAACTAATTGTTGTTTGAATTACCTGTTATGATCCGATGACAAATCTGCTTCGCTCCTGCCACTGGAGCAGAAAATGTAGCTTGAATTGGCGTGATGTTAGCAAGTGTAAACTGTACTTCAACAAGATGGATAAACCCAATTATGGGGCAGACCTGTAGAGAGAAAATCCATTTAAATCTCGTAATGTTAAGCAGAGCTGTGTTTAATTCATTTGGACCAATTTGGGAATGATGTATGAGTGTTGGTGAACATTAGTCAAAGGGAGAACAGCCGGGGAAGGAGATGCAGTGCTCGGTCAGGATGGCAGAGGAGAGCTGCGCCGTCTCAGCGGTTAGCACTAATGGCTGTGGAAGGCTGAAATGACAAAAAGATGTACTAACTGCTATTAGGGGAACAGCCCAGTGTAAATGAACCAATAAGAGAAACATATGGAGCAGAAAGAAGGTGTGGTATTTTTCTTAAAACTATTGATCTTTCAAATTGAGAAGGAAATGTATCTAAATTGAAAACAGCATTGTGCTATTTTTTTGTTATTGTTCTTTTTTTTTCTTTTACTTACTGCCACAGAAAGTGTGTGGGATTTTTTTTTAACTTCTGTTCTCTTTTGTGCATTTTTTTTTTTTTTAAGACTTGTCAAAACACAAGGAGGGAGAGGGTTTTTTTTTTTTTTAATTATTCTATTTTCTTGAATAGAGGAGAAGTATTGGTGACATCCCTGCAGATTGTTCTCGATGGCATGATTGCTTTGAGGGATGTATTTAATGTGGACTTGGTCAGAGATTTTCCAGCTATGGCTTTCCTTATTTTAAAAGAAAATTAGGTGCAGCACCGTGCAGGTGGATTGACTGATGTATTCCAGAGGACGCGGATGTTGTACGATAAGGGCCTAAGAGGCTGTCACTGCTTATTTACTGGCTTAATACCTAAAATGTTGTGCTTGGCCGTTGCCAAATGCCGAGGAAGATGCAAGTGAGCAATCTCGCAGAGGAGTTGCTTTGACAAGACAGATGCTTGAACAGTGAATTTGCTTGACTTGTAGTTTGAGGTCTTCGGTGGGTTCCGGCAGAGCAAACCCACATGCACGTGTTCCGTCCTGTTTTTGACAAAAATAAAATCTTTCCTGATGTTACTTTCCACAAACTTTTAAGTACTGCATAAAGAGGCAGTGCTCTTTGCATCCCTCTTTGCCTGCGCATGTGTTACTGTGTGTCTGCTTTCTTCCATCACATCATTGCAGTGGTCTCCGCTACTTCTGCAGCTTCTGGCAGCAAATAGCATGGGAAAGGGAAATATTTGCCTCTCAGCAGTGCTGGATGGAAGCCCTTTCCCAAGGTATCAGCCTCCCAGGTTTGCTTTTTTAAGTCAGACTGTCATTTTTGGGACACTTGCAGGTGCTGCAGCTAGATGCTGAAGACAAATAACCAGCTGCTGATGTATAGAATTTAGGAAATCTTGTAGTATTTCCTTGTTTCTGGTACATGTGAAAGCAGTGAATGCTAACAAAAGTGCTTCTGCAGGACTTTGTTTTCCCTGTTTGCAGAACAGGGAAAAGAGGTAATCTTTATCTTTAGTCATCTATACTTCAAAGCATGTTAATTTTTGGAAAGCATGATTTCATTTTGAAGTCTACTAAATCTAAACTATTAAAACGTTTTCAACAGTTTTCTTGCTTGGGGACTCTGAATGAGGAACATTTCAGTGTGATGGAGGGAGGTTCATCTGCTTCTTGGGAAGGCAGACAGTCCTTGTTCCTTCCCTGTCCTAAAAGTCCATTTAGCCTCAGCGAGAACATGTTGAGAAAACTTGCTTGAGGGAGTCAAAGAGATTGTACTCCAAGTTCTTTAAAAGGCCTTAGATCTAATGCATGCGTCCACCATGTTGCGTGGATGTGGGGGTGCTGGCAAAAAGGGGTTGTGTTACTTTTCTTGCTCTTATCTCAGCAGAGATGGTGAACGGGGTGGTAACTTTCACCCTGAGCTGCGTCACCAAGTGCACCAATATTATTTAAAAGAGGGTTTGTGTCCTTGGGTCATTCCAGAGGATTTGGAGGAATTGGTGTTAGTGACAGCATCTGCCGTGCTCTGTGTCCCATGAGCCCGTTCCTGGCGTGGTCACTGCGGGTGAGCGCTGCCGTGTGGCCTCCCCTGAGCCGGGCAGCAGCAGGGACAGCCAAAGCCCTGGGGACCGCACGGTAACTGCGCTTACATTGTCAACACTTCCTCTTCTAATCCCTGTTCTGAGAATAACCAAATATTCAGACTTAGCAACTGTTTTTCCTGCCTAGTAACTTCATCTCCTGCAATGTCTGCCTTTGAGAATGTGTCTGGATCGCCCAGCGAACTGCACAGTGTGTGTATGTGTGTGTGGTTTCTTTTTTCCCCCTTGTGGGTCATTTTTTTTTTTCAGTCTGTAAGACTGCCGTGCCAGCTGCTGTGCTTTAGAATTGCTTAATACTTTTATTTAATTACAAAATTAGTTTTATTCTATAATTTTTTTAAAGTTGGAGTGCAAACAAGAGGACTCAAGGGTCTTCCAGTGTCCTGAGATGTGTGTGTTACGCGGGAACGTTGAGCTTGTACTTAATTAAGGGTCACTGTTTGTTGAATGAAGTGATCACCTACTGAATGCTGACATAGGATATGCTTTTATTTTGCAGAGTATAGATCATATCAAATGTGGGTATCACGGGAAGGTAATACATACCCTGTGACTGTCTATTAAGCAAAATGGCTCAGCTGATAAGCATCTTGGGCACAGCACTGTTTAAAATGGGAGGAAGGATGCAGAAGCTGTTGAACCTGAAGGGTTCATTCAGATGGCTTCTGGACAATGCAGGAATCCTGCTTGTCCTTCGGGCTCATTGTCTCTGCCTCAGTTTTTCACACATCTCTGAAACTGGAGTCACAGTTACTTAATGCTGCTCCAGAAGTGGAAGGTTGAATTCTCTCAGTTTTGGAAAATGTGCTATATTGAGGTGGAAAGGACTTTGGAGGAGTGCAGTTAAAATAAATAAGAGCTGGGTAAAATGAAATACATATATTTTTTTATTCTTGTTATCACCCCCTTCCCCTGAAGATCTTTTTTTTCCCCTTTGACTTCCTAACGAAATCATATGCAAAAGCATAAGCTGCTGAACGACTGTGCTGGCTGACAGTTTCTCAGGATGGGAGCTCTGTATTTGGGCTTCTCTTTCTTTTCCCTTATACCAGATGCTGATTGTGTTCAATAATTATGTATATGAAAGAATTTTCATTATGGCATTGTGGTTTTGTGTTCTCAGAAGTGTTTGGAACAGAGTGGCCATGAGAAGCCAGATTGCATGACACATTTCAGGCTTTGTTTCTTCCTGACCGCATGCACATTTTTATTATTATTTTTTTTTCTCTTCTTAAAGTTTGAGGAAAAATTGTATCGATTTTTAGCAATCTCCTGGAAAATCCTAGTCAAAATCAGCAGGGATGCAGTCTGTTGGATATGTTGGATTTTTAAAGCGTGGTTTTAGGGAAGAGTGATTTGTTCCTGTGCTGCCATTCCTGCTGCTGCAGCTCCTTGTAGCAGAATTTCCCACTGGGGAAGCGGCCTCTTTCTGTTGGAACACCACTGCATTTCCCCCTGTACATCTGTGTATTAAGGGGGAAAGGAAGGAGGAATCGTTTTGAACTCTGGCAAACATGATTAAGAGAATGAGGGGTTTCTGTTATTTTTCCCTGTAGGAGGGGAAAAAAACACAGCCAAAAATTACAAGAAAATGAATATATAAGACTTGGGCTGTGTACACCACCAAGGACTCGGCTTCTGCTCACACAAAATACCTCTTTTTGTCTTCAAGGTTGGTCTTGGAGTTTAAGCAAATTCTACCATTTCTAAGCATTGTTTTGAAGCAGATTACAGGTTTTTTTGTGTGTGTGCCAACCTATGGTAATTTGAAGATGTTAAACTTTTGTTTTATGATGATTTGTATATATCATATACATGTATATGTATATTTTTAAAGGTGGCAGATTATTAGCCTACTAATTTAGCATTTGTAGAGCTGACTCTAGCCAAATTTTACCAACAGGGCTGTGCATTTTACCTCATTGTGTGGGCTTTCAAGTCTGTGTGATGCTGTTCCACAACCCATCCTTGCTATCTAGAAACAAACAGAAAAGCAAAAGAAAAAGCATCCTAACCTTACAGTGTGCGAGGGAATAGAATAGTGCATAGTTCCAGCAACAGTATCAGCTTTTGTCTGCTGTTCATATTTAGTATTTTCCCCTCTTGTGACTTTTTTTGTAAATGGTGTATTTTAAAGTATAATAGAAAAACAGGTTCTAAGTGTGCAGTATGGGCAATACTGACAGGAGAAGCTTGTGGCTTGGTTAACTTGGAAAAGTTCAAACTAGATAACATGAATTTTATAAAAACAACCTCTGTATTCATCTGATTTGGAGGTGTTCTACAAGTATTCTGTATTGATTTAAAAAAAAACAATTATTTTCATTATTTATATTTATAAAAATGCTATTCTGTGGTTAGAGTGATTGAGGTCTGTGCTATGGAACAGCTTTTCTTTCAGTCAGTATGCAAAATATTGGTTGCACTGGTGTACAAATTGAGGGGAACAGAGTGAATTGGTTTGCAGTCAAAAACCACATGCAAAGTAGGTAGGGTTTTGATTTCTGCTTTAGTGGTTCTGTTATCATTGTTATTTACCGCGAGAGTGGCTTTTTATCTCAGAGCCTGTGCTCTTTAGCCTATGAGTTCTTGGTTTTGTGGTTTTTATCAGCAACCTTCAGAGTAGCTTCTAGAGTTCTTAATTGTGCTCTTTGCAGGTCCCATTGCTAGCGAGATCTTTAAGCTAGATAAGATGAAAAAGTGCCTGAGAATTACTGTAGGGTAAAATAGCTCCCCTTGCCCATCGTGTGAGCTGGATGGGAATCAAAATCTCCCTTTCAGGAGACATGTCTGACTTTGGTTGTGGAGTAGCTTGAAACTGCTGAAACAGCTCTTTCTCAGGATCCTGTACATGCCTAATACTTCACTGATTGGGGATATGAAATGCTTTTAAAATCATAATTTTTTAAAAGAAATAACTTAATGAGGTTATAGAAGAGGTTATTTGAATGCTATGTTTAGTAATGCTTTTACTTCATATTGCCTATACTGAATACATACTGAAGGAAAAAGCCACGAGCCTTGAGTTGGGAAACTGATGAATGAAGGAAAGTCAAGAAGTAGCGCTTTTTAAATTTACAAAGCATGAAACCTCTTGTGTTTTCATGTGTTTAAGAGCAGTGGAAACCTCTCCTTGAAGGTGAAAGCTAATGATATTTTTTTCCCTAGCATCATGCTCTCCAGAATTTGTGTTGTTTGAGAAACATCAAGTACTGTCAGCCACGTGACAAAATGAGGAATGACAATTCTCTTTGCTTCCATCAATAACCTTAGGAGATCAGTAGCAATGAAAGATTTTTGCACCTAAAAGAAAACAGAAGCTGGATCTAATATACTTCATTCATTCACTATTTCCCTCCATCACCCTTGTATACTATGCAGGATGCCTGCTAATGGTAGACCAGCTATTGAAGGGCAACATTTTAACTGTGGAGCTCTGATTTCATCAGTCTCTCAATGATAGTGTTGTGGTGAGGACTATTCAACTTGAACTATTAACGAAGAACTAATAACACTGACTCATTTAACCCGTGGTGTGGCCATGAACACCTCTTGGAAGGCTTTCTTCTGATTGATATATTCCTGAAAAAGTAGGGAGAGGCTTTTATATTTGGTGCACAACTGAATCACCTTTAGCAAAGCAGAGATGATTGCAGAAGAGCACAAGTGATTTCCTGAAAACACACTGGTGTGGTCAAGGTGGCCCATAGATAGTTAACACGAGTTGGGTGGAAGAGGCCAAACTGCCCCATAAATTATCTCCCTGAGGGAGGAAAACAAAAGACTACATAAAAAACGAGCTGTGGAATTATTCATCCTATTGATAGGCATGAAATTAGTGGCATCAAGAGGAAGAAATCTGTTGCCAGTTTTATACTATTTTGCTGCATGTCTGTTTCTTTTGTTTGCAAGGAATTCTCTTGTACTTGACTTGATTTCCATTTTACAGCTCGCCATGCTCTGTGGGCCTCGGGAACATGGTGTGTTGGTGATGTAGCATTGCTTTCATTAGAGCAGGAGTATGGTTTATAGGCACAGTAAACACCTTCTGATGGTTCGTTCCAATTAATAAGTGTATAACCCCCCCTGTGCTGTAGAAGGTGATTTTACTTGATGTTTTGTGATTAGTGGTGAGAAATGTAGCTTTATATATACAAACTCAGTTTATGAATTGCAGCCTATATTTAATTAGCAAGATCCCCCCACTCCACCAACCTCGTCTACGCTTCTCCCCCAATCCATCTCTCTGGGACTCCTGCCCTGAACAGCCCGGTGTCTTCAGCCAGAGCTTATGGATTAATAAATCTGCCAGGAAAGCATTCCCTCTTTATCTGTTTGTCTGTGGAAATACCCGCAACTGTTAACTCTGACCACAAGCCTGAGACGAGCAATTTTTATGTCTCAGCTGCTGGCTGCTTTTCCTGTAGCTGTAAGTGCCATGATTTCTGAAACCTGATGCTTCATCCTCCGGTACTAGAAACAGGAGTTTTATTCTCCTGGCAAGGGGAGTGTCCCAACTTTCCAGCAGAGCAAATTCAGCTCATTTGTTTCCCTCGTCACTTCATAGTGACCAGACTGGAAACAGCTCAGGGTCGGTATGCAGAAGTACTCTGTTACTCTGTAGGAAGTTCCGCTGATGCCTCCGCAGGGACAGTCGCCGTAGCTGGGACCTGAATTACAGCCTGGGGAGGAGATCGAGGAAAATGTTTTTCTGTGTTACCTAGTTCCCCATGTGTTACTCGGCCAGAGAGGCAACACTTCACTAAGCAAAGGGGCTCAAACATCTATGTTGCATTTCTCACTTAAGCTGTTTCCCTTTTCTGTGCCTCCCTTTTCACTCCCATCTGGTTTTGGGGCAGGTCAGTCTTTCTCACTCCTGTTTGTACAGTAACCAGCACAAAAGGACTCTGTTCTCTGTTGGTGCCTTTGGGCACTGCTCTTACATGTATAAAAAGGTATAAAGTTTACATCAACCTTTTTTGTAACCCGTCTCGCACAAAGAACTGCGTGTGCCAAACTGTACAATGCAGCAGTGCCTCAAATACACGATGGTACACTGTGAAGGATTCATTACAGGTTTGTGATCTGTAACTCTAGCATAATGTCAGTCACTCTGGATTGCAGAATTGAGCATAGTTATAAGCCTGCCTCCAAACCCTCTTTTTTTTTTAAATGGTTGTGTAAGTATAGTTTTGCAAATGAACAATGCAATTCCTACAAAGACAGTGGGAGCACATCTATTACTTAAGTTAATTAAACCAAAGCTAACCACAAATTTGTGAAGTAGTCTATTCCTTATTTTTTTTTTTTACTCTTGGATTAGAGAACAAAACTCTAATTTTTTGTTTTCTTGCAAGTTGAATCCCTGAGCAATAAGTCCTACTTTCAGCATGTGTCTCTGTTTGAAGATCAGATTCTATACAAATAATATTAAATATCTCAGTGGGGATGTCTTTCCTCTCCTGTCCAAGAAGGTGGTGAACTGAATCCCAGAATCTCAAGGAAACAACTTCGTGAACCAAAAAGGTTCTGGCTCGCTCTGGGGTGGAACAAGAGGAGAGCTGTGTGCTCAGTTTACTGTGTTGAGTTCGGATTCTGGTAGCTTTGTTGAACCTATCCCAAGGTTTGAGTTTTGCTGAATGTTTTTCCATGCACTATTAATTGGTGTGGGGAGGAGACACTGCGGTGTATTCGTTTAGCTGCCTTGCAAGGTGTTGGTTTCACTCTGGGGTGGATGTATTTGCATCCATTGAAAAAGTTTGTGGATAGAGAAAAATAACGGGGAGTGAGGTATGCAGAGACATCTCTGTTTCCTTCTCTTCTGGTTATTTATCTTTTTCCCTCTGAGTGTTTGCTGGATCTTACTTCAGTTATGCAGGAAGTTACACAAAGCAGTGAACGGAGCCAAGTTATGTATTGTATCTGCCTCAGCCATCCTTCTCTCCCCTTGACACTTCATGTTTGCTGGCAGTTTAAAACTCAAGCTGAGATTTTTAAATCAATGCTTGGAACTTGGTAAAACTTGAAGCTTGATTAATCTACAGGAAAAACTAAGAAGGTGTTGTGGGGAGCCTGTGTTTATCTGTTTGAAGACCCAGTAATCTGCTAGCCTTACTAAGAGGACAGCTTGAGGCAGTACAGTGTGAGTTTTATGGGAGAAATTGAGATGTAAAGAGGTTAGCTGAGCTGGGTGAGTTGTTGCAAGGAGTTTGTGTACATGGATCTAGATGTTAAGCAGTGAGCTGAATTCAGGCTCTTGCTCCTGTTTATTGCATACAGATTTATGGCAGTCAGAGGTGGGACCACCTCTGTGATGGCCAGGCTGCGAGGCAATGCTGTTTTCTTGTATGTACTTGTTTTCCTGGTTAAAACTGCCTACTACAAGCTTGCATAGGAGGCCACCTCTGTTATTTCTGGACAGTCTCCAAAAGCATCTTAAGGCATTTGCAGTCTCCTCTCCCTCGCCCATGACTTCCTTGGCGTAGCACTGCTGGCCAGACACATGTCATTACTTGTTTTTTTGGCCCAAGGGACGTTGATCTTTGCTGAACAAGACCAGCTGTAGTCACTAGACAGATCTTGCAGTGTATGCAGGTACATACTCAGGAAGAATTTGTCCCGATGGATTTGATAACAGCTTGGTGCTTCTTCACAGCATTGCTACCTCCAGGAACAGGAATACAAACCAATATTGAAACTTGTAAGACTCCATGCATTAATTTGTAGTGCAAATGTTCTATTTATGAACAGTATGGAGTCCACTAAGTAAAACTTACTTTAACTGAAGTAAAACAGAATGTCCACGAGCTACAGGCAGGCTGGGTATTTCATTCCAAACTGGTATTTAAGCTGATCTGCTGTACTCAAGCCCCATGATGTATGCAACACTTTCCCTTTTCCTTTCCCCTTGCCAGTGCTCTACACAGCTGCCTCAAGAGCAGCCCTCTTGACACAGAGGCTGCGAATGCCACCATGGGCACTTGGAATACTCCTCACCTCCAGCATCCGCAGGGCTGTGGCTTTCTCCGAAAGAAGAGCTTTCATGTGTTCAGCACAGCGCTTGCATTGTGCTTCCTCCTAGAAGTGCCTGGCTGAGGCAGGCCGTCGTTTTGTGGGAATAGAGCTCCTTCTTGGAGGCATTACTGCCAAGAGACTAGTGGGTGGCTGCTGGAATTCAAACTTAGTTTGAGGTGCCTGCAAATTTTCCCTTCAGATAGGATTTTATGAATAGAAATCGTAAGTTAATTTTTTTCTTTGAATTGTATTAGGCTCTTTATTGAACTGATTTCTGAGACTTGCATAGCTGCATGTGATTGCAAAAGGACTTCAGCTGCGCTTCATCATTTTGATTGTGACCAATTTTAGCCAAAAAACAAAAGCAAGCTCTCGTACACCTGATGGTCTCTTTTGCTGTGCTCCAAACGAGTCTGTGGCACACCTGCTTGTCAAGTCTGCCTTCCTCACAGAGCAGTGTTCATGCCTGCTGCATGTCATTGCTATAACATCTGTCTATATTACATTGAGGTTACTGTAAGGATCAGTTTCTGCTCACCTGAGAAACTTCATTCCTCTCTTTTTCTGCTTAAAAAGCAATACAGTAATTCCTTAAAAATTGGATTTCCAATCAGATCTCCTTATGTTAGAGACTCCTATGAAGCAACATTTTTTTGCTTCTGGAATGATTTTCAGATAGGAGGATAAGATAAAACTACGAGGGTTAAAACAACAAAACAATTGAAAATTCCATCAGAGCAATGATTGTAGAGAACAGAAGGGTGTAAATTTGTTGGATTGAGAGAGAAGAAATAACCCCCATTCTTAACCTACTTTCTCATTTAGTGTAAGAACATCGCTTACTCTATCCTGATCTTCATGTATCTGGTTCCTCGAATGGGCAGACACTCCTTTTCCCTTTCCTCCTCCTCTTTTAAGTGCGAATGTTGATTTGGGCAGTTTATTCCTGACTGAGATCCAACAGTTGTTTGAATTGAAATGGTTATTGTAAGTGGGTTGGTGGTTTCTTTTTTTTTTTTTTATTTTCCTTTTCCATCTCCATGTTGGAACAGCCTATAGGATGTGTTTTATGAAGTCAACAGCTGAATCTTTTAAAGCACACCCTCTTTTCCCCTGCTTTTTCTTTCTCCCTCCTCCTTTGGCTGCACAGTCTGCTGGAGGGGTGGAAAACAAGTTTGGCACCCACATGTTAGAGAGCACTGATTAGTTCCTAAAAGGAGTAGCAAGTTGATTGCTTACAGAAATGATGTAAGCCGTTGCTCTGGGGTACATCAGGTTGGATTTCTCATGTTTTATCTTATAAAGCCTAAATTAACAGCTGGTTTGGTTTGAGTTCTCTGGGATCTGACTAAAGGATTACAGCCCGTTCTCAAGTGAGTCAATCGAGTTTAATTTATTTCAGGTCTATCAAAAAAGATCAATCAAAGCTCTTTTGAAAGTAAAGCTGTAATCGGCCTGTGTACTTAGATGTCACTGTTGTTGTATTTGCTTTGCTTCTTTGAGGGGGAAAAAAGTTCAGGCTACAGCTAAGACCATATTGCAGTGATTTTTTTAACACAATTAGATTTTTATAATGTTACTTGTGTTTTGAGAACTGCTGCAGCTTGTATGTATGTCTAGCCAAGTCTACTCATGTCCTTTTTTGTGAATCCCTGAACTTGAAACTGTAGCTGAACTGGGAAGGATCGTGGTTTAGTGGTTAAAATATACAAGTAGGAGTTGGGAATCCAGATTCCTCTGTTGATTGCTAGACCTAAGACATGACCTCAGGCATCTCATTTAATTGTTGTTTCTCTCAGTTTCCCCATCTGTACAATAGGAGTAACAGTATTCAAAAGTGATCTAGGCACAAAGTAGCTTGTTTACATAAGGGTGTGATTTAGAAATCAGCATACTCAACTGAGTGCAATTTTCTGTACGCTTTCTTAAATCAGTGGTCTGTATTGTTGTCTTAATATGTAGCTCTGAGCTTAGAGCTCGAAAAGACAGTGTAGCTAACGGTAAACCAAGTTTTTGGCTAGATAGTCTAGCTAATCAGATTTTAGGGAGCCAGATTGCTGCAGCCTCAGGAAGCAAAGTATTAAACTAGTGCAAAACCTTTCTACCAGTTTCCGTTTTTAAAAAGTCTTTTGGAGCCTAGCTGTCCCGGCAGACTTCATGCCAGATCAGGTATCAGCTGGCCTCCTGCCACTGACATAAACTCCATACCATAGTTTCTTGTTAATTTGACAAGAACATAATTGAGTGCCCACACCCTAACTGGATAGATGCTGTGCTGTTGGATGATCTGGTAACGCAGATGCGCGATAAACATCGTGGAAACATGGCCTGATCTAGTAATTGCACAAGAGTTTGTACAAGTTTTGTTTAATTAATTTCAAAACTGATTTTTCAAGTGCTGATTTCCACATGGAGTCAAGCTAGGAGCATGGCCTAAAGATGAGGAAAAAAACACCACCAAGGCTTCAGCCAGAGGTGGCTCACCTTGGTTCTCAGTTTCCTTCCTTGCACTGATGGGTTATGAAGCTGTTCATTTTGTGGGATGTGGCTTGGTCTCTGAATCCCATTCAGGTGTCTGTGGGACGTTTGGGAAGGAGGGATGGCTGTTAGCCAGTCTGACGTCACGTAGCGTTAGAAGTGCTTCTCTGGTGGAGAAACACCATTACCATATATCAACAGCTGGCAAAGCTGCTCTTGCTACCAGCACCTCCCCTGCCTACTGGAACAAACCGCAGTGGCAGAAGCTGTTCTCATTGATTAAGGGTGGTAGTAACAGTTATGATTACTAGAAATCTCATCACATCCTCTGCACCAGCAGGCTTGCTCTGGAAGAGTGCTCAGTGGTAGTCAGTCTGCTTCATTCAGAACAGACCCTTACATGACGCAGATTTGACAGCCACTGACTTTTGTGACAGTTTGAGAGAGGCTTGTGGCAGTGAGATGTTATGAAGCAATGCTTTGCAATTGGAATGAGTCTTGCAAATATCTCTGACTGGAGAGAGATTTGCAGAGTAAACTATTTGAGTAACACTTAGTGAATTTTCTTTCAAGGGAGTGATTATATTGACTTTTTCTAGTTGAGTAAGCTGTTTCCTTTTCGTTTTTACCTATCTCCTGCTTCAGTTTTTGGAGAAGGGGAAAAAAAAATGTCAAATTCCCTCTTTGGTTGGTAGATCCCTGAACGAGCTTGCAAATTTGATTCCTTCACGTTGCTTCTAATCAGCATAATTGTTCAGGTTGTTATGAGCTGGAAACGTGTCCAAATCTTAAGCTGCTGTAAGCTGATCCATTGAATCCGCTGAGCCAGTGGCACCCTTGGTTGGCACCTTTGTCACAGGAGCATCTGAGATGGCCTCACTGCCTGTTGTTGGGTCAGTCTCTTTTCTGTCACCAGCAACCACATGACAAGTTTCTCCTATCACCTGTTCAAGGTTCTTGCCTATAAAAAGCTTCCACATATATTTTAAATACCAGAAATAAATGGCTTAAGTTCCTTCTGTGTACCATACGGCTGTTTAAGTCTTTTTTTAGTAATCCACTTCCCAGCCACAAGTAATTCTTATCAGTCTCCTACCTGAATGAGTGAAATGACTGCCACTCCTCTTGCAGATAGAATATTTTTAAGATCTTCCCTTCGCTTCTTTTAAAAAGCAAGCCATTTTCTGGGCAGCTGCTCTTCTGTGTATGTACTTCAAAAGAAGTAGCAGCAGGCAGGTGTTTGCAGACCAAGCGTGGGGTTCTTACTGTGGCTTAGCATAATTATTATTATTTTTTTTGTGTTCATTGTAGTGAGACAGATCAGTCAGGATGTTACTTGTTGCATCACTAGATTATAGAATTGAACAATGATCGTGCTGAATTCCTCTGTCTGAGTTCTGTCTGTCCTTGGAGTCCTTATGCTCTTTCTGGGGTTGACACAAGCGTGCTCTCCATCCCATCGTCATTCTTGGGAATATGATTATTAGTCTGATAATCACTTCCAGTAGTTGGGGATTTCTCTCTCAAGTGTGGGGAATTTTATCTGTTGTTTAAGGTGTGAAGACTGCTGTATTTGCCAACACAGAATAGATACAGAGTCTTTATCTATGTATATTTTCCAGTCTACTTAAAAGCAAACTGACAATTAGTGAGTAACTTCCCATTCCCGCGCTCGCTGTTCAGCAGCTTCACCCTGTGATGCCTCGCAGCCAAGTCTCCCCTTTTACAAGCCAAGTCCCTGAGATTGCCTCCTTTTGATCCTCCCGTGTACCTGAACCTGCTGTAATTCCACCCCCCAGTCCCAGTTACTCATACCTGAGTGAAAAACAAGAAAGGAGGCTCAGAGTAAATGCTAATAATTGTGCATGTAATACAATTGGAAGCATTTCATTGACATGCTTATGTGAGCTGCTTCTTCATCTTAGTGCTTCAATGTACCACTAGACTTGCATTTAGCTTCTTGTGGCTGCTCTTTGATGCAGGTAGGCCATATTATAAATAGGCTTGTTGCTATGGTGAAAATAGGAGTCCTTGTCTGCTGAGTGTAACCTTTCCTACTTTCCTGGACATTGTAATTTTTCCCCCCCTTCCTTCCTCTCTTTGAATATGCGGTGGTAGAATAAAATTGTGTTGTCTTTGCGGGAAGGCTCTTCCATTGATGAGCTGGGCTGGGGGATGATGCCTTTGCAGTGTCCTCAGCGAGTTTTGGGAGGATTTGGGGGGCTGAGAGAGGAGACTGGAAATCCCTTCTGTGGTGACTCAGCACTGCTGAGTCTCCTGTCCTCAGGGAGAGGGAGATGAATAAACTCTCCCCTGCTCTTCTTATTACCTAGTTTCTGTCAGTTATTTTTACAAGGTTAACGCATTGTGCTAGGAGTGTGCGTTGTCGTGCCAATAAAACTTTAATAATGATGATAAGATTGACTTGCACATGGCCAGGAGATGAATCTCTGGATTTAGTTTCAAAAGGAAGGTGCGTGTTTGTCAGTAGCTGCCTGCCAGGTCCAAGGACTACTGAGGCTCATTTCAAAGCTGCACGGAAGGGAGTGCTCTTCAGGGCTGATGGCTATAAAAGCTGGAGGTGGCTGCTCCTGTCTATTAATCTGTTGAACTCATTGTTCTCCATATCCCCATTTTTATTTGTTATTCTGCCTGCTTTTTTTGCAAAAGGAACTGGAAAAATCAAGTATGACTGGGGGCTTTGTGAGGCAGAAAGCTCTTAAGAGAGAGGGAAAAAGAAGAGAAGGGCAAGACTCCTCATTGTGTCACCCCACTGTTGAGAACGAGGTGGCAGCAGCCTCCATCCCTTGTCACCTGTGTTGCATGCACATAACTGATGACAATGGTGATGGTGGCAACAGGGGTGTATCCTCCAAGCACTCCTCCCCTGCTCCATGGGGAGGATGCTGAAGCTGGTATTTGGGACTGCAGCTCAGCCAAAACTCATCCCACCCTCTGCCTGTAGCTCATGACTCTTCTCCTCACACCATCTATCTTCTCTGCAGCCTGTCAGGGGTGGATCTGTATCTACAGTCTTGAAAGAGGAAAAACTGTATTTAATTCAAGTTTCATTCTTTCCTCCTTATGACCTGTGGTAGTATTTTTAAATGAAGATGATTAATCTTTAAGAACAAAATTCCATGTCATCGTTGAGCTGTTCTAGTGAAGTTTAGTTGTAGCTTAAACAAAACCAAGGGGCAGGATGTAGGAAATCCCATGCGCCTAATTTTAGAGGATCTAAATTAGAGATGTTTATATTTCTCTTCCCTTAGATGCTTTTTAAGAGCACTAGCTTGCGTCTTGGCCTTGTTTGTAGTGGGTTTAATTGTACCCTCTTTGTGCTGACCTGAAAAATGTGCTGGATGTGGCAGGTCCCCTGCTGCCTCCTGCCACTGGATGAGGTCTTATCCAAGGTTCCATCTCAACACCTCAGAACATGGGGAGGAAGCACAGTTGTGTGGTGGGAAGGTGGGCTGGGATGGGGTGAGGAGCGCTGTCTGGAGGGATGTGGTCCTTGCTCCTCCCCACCAGCATCCCACTTCACCTTGGGGGCTGCACTGGTGTGGGCTGTTTCAATAGCTTAGAAAGTAAAATGTGGGATAACTTAAGAGAATGACCTGTCTGTTTGAGCAAACTTAGTTTAACTTAGAAGTTTAAAAATGGCCCTGTTATCCTCTAATATTAGCATTTTTGTGACCTGACATTTTATGTTTGTGACCTGAGAGAGAAAGCAGCACAGAATGGGGCTGCTGTACTCGATGTTATTTTTCTCCCTGCCTCAGAAGCAAAGACTGCATCCCAGAATAGCAAGTGGTGGGGAGGTCAAGCTTATAGTGGGGACAGCCCAGTGTGGCCACAGCAGGATGTCAACTTAGGGCCCCATAGGTTTGTCAATGCCTGTCCTGAGGTTGCTGGCTGATGACTACTGTCAGCACCTTTACTCATGCCCCAATCCATGTGGGGCAGAGGCCATGTTGGTAGCATTCCTCCTGGGACCCAAGGCCTTGGGTCTGGAGGTGACATGGGGTTGTACACGTGGGCTCCAAGTTCACCTCAGCCACAAGCTTCCTGTTTTCATTTTTAGAGAATATCACTCAAACTGCCTCTCCCTGCTTCCACCCATATGCAGAATGAGGCTGAACGTACTTTGCTCCTGGGAATGGTCTTAAATGGACCTTTGCTTAGAGAATGATACAGAGGGCAAGTTGCTCGATTGGGTGCAAGACAGTATCTATGTATGGCTGGAGAATGAGACCTTGCAGGAACTTGTGTTTGAGTCGAGGGCACAACAGAGTCATTCTTTCACCAAATTCAGCCTACATTTTATATTTGGATAAATTTGCTGGGCTTGGGTTTCACCATATCAGGGAAGAATTGCACGTGTGAGAGGGACTTCCTTTAGATTAGTCACCACATCGCTAAGATGCTTGTGATTTTTGCACTGGAAAGAAGATTCTTGAATCCAATTAGATGGCATTATTAGATTTGATACCAACCATCCCAGTAAACATTCAACAAAATAGATTTCTTTATCCTTAACCTCAGTACCAGCAATAAACTGAATCTGTGTCCTTCCTAATAGATCACTTCATACCATGCTGCGTAGCTTGGCACCACTGTACCAAGGTTCATTCCTGAGTGCACTGCCTATTCTGGGGGGGCATATCTGGATCATATCTTTAAATCATCTTCTAAACAGCTGTGAACAGATTTCATATATTGATACATGCCTGTCTTTGGCCATCAGATCTCTAAGGAAGGGTGTTTTCAAGACCAGTAATTTTGGTATGTTTGCTGCCTGTGTACTTAGCTGCTATGTCTGTATCTAGCTAGATCAGCTGTATCGAGTGGTTCCTGGCTATGTATATTTGAATCCATTAGCACTATTTGTAAATCGCCTTGGCATGCACCATCTGTCTGAAAGGTGTTAAATAAATGTGAGATCCCAGTCAAAATACAGTCATTGTAGTAAAATAGGCTGGAATTACTTAGAGGTAGTTTTGTCATTGGCACTACTACTGCTGGTGCTTTTTGGACCACTATAGGAAAGGAGGAATTAAACTTGTAGTATCATATCAGAATTGAAATGAAACCAGTTGACAGCAGCTGTGGGCAACCATGTGATTTGGGGAAATGGACTTAAAACTGATGAGGCAGAGTCACAGTGCAAGGAAAGGTTTTTCTTTCTCAATTTTGTTCCAAAATAACTAACAGTATGTTGCTTTCTGAAGTGGCTGCTGCCAGTTGATTTAGCCTCTGGAAATAGTCTTAAGTTTTTTAGTTTGTCTTCTGCAGATGTATGCATGCTTTGTAAAACCAAACAGTGTTAATGCCATGTATGTTAGGTCATGTTGCGCACCATGGTGGGAGAAATAAAATAAAGGTCTGTGCTATGTTGCTCTGGGGCTCTGAATATCTGTCTGGGAATTGTAGGGAAAGGCTCTACCTCAGCACAAGAGGTTATAGGGCACGTTTGCTGAGAATATTTAGTGAACATTAGCAGAGTTGGTTGTAAATGGCTGAGGCTATAGTGTGGCGCTTTTTTTTTTCTCAGCTCATCATAATGCTGGGATTTTTGCTTGTGAAATATACAAAAAACATAGACCCACAGATGTAATATGGGATACATGAAATATCTGATTTTTTTTTTTTTTTTGAGATCAGCATCCCTTCTTTTTCACATAATGACATCTACATGTTTCTCAGTATGTTGACATCTCTCTCAGAAAGGAAAATATTTTCCTATGTAAGGAAGATGGATAGTACCTTTGCTAGCTTTTCTCTCCATGCTTCTCTTGGTTATGGTAAGCATTGCCTGGTGAATTACTGGTTGGCATCATAGCCACTGCGGGGCTGCTCAGCCTGCCCAGGGTCAAACCTCTGTGTGGTTTGCACAGGATGGGAGGTGAGAAGCAGTGGGACTCTGGAAGACAAGAAGGCCACTCTAAATGCAGCAAAAGAGCCTGAAAAACAATCCCAGTACTGATAAGATACAAGGTTATTTAGAGTTACTGATCAAGAATAAAGAAAGTTTACTGACTGGGACCCACAGTGAAGCAAAGAGCAGTGGTTTAAGGGCTTAGCTAGCATGCAGTGAAGCTGCTCTATTAATGAAGGTCTTGAAGATGCTAATACTGTATATTAACATGAGCATATTTTAAATGGACACATGTTCAGCTAGCTCATGCAATTGGGCACTGCTTAATTTTTTTGTGATTCAGCCTGCAGGCCAGAGAGGACTCAGCTCAACATTTGATGAGGTGGCTGCAGCAGAAGGCCACCTTAGAGAGCAGAACTGACTACAGGGATGATAGATAAACTTGATGGAGTTAATTGCTTTCTGCTTCAATAAAGCTATGGTCTGAATCCCTGTAGTAAGTTTCTAAACAGAATATGTTTCTAGACACTTTCTTACAATGAGAGGTTCGTACAGGCATGGAAAACACTTTGGAACCGAAAAAATACTACTGTTTAGGATTTTTTTTGTCTGGTTCTGGTAACTTTTAGTTAGTGGTAGGCTGCTGGGAAGGGACGAAGAACCAGCTCTGACTGGATTTGCTGATATGACACCATGGAAGATGGGTCAGTTTTGTGCTCATCCATTTTTTAGTGGCGTGAACTTTGTCAGTAGAGCAGCAAACTATCTGGTCACTCTTTGGAGAGCTTGCACCTTGCGGGCACCGCCTGTCTGAAGTTGTGTGTGCACCTTGCAGAGCAAACAGGGGCGGGAGGTTTAGTACACAGCATTAGCTTTGAAGCAAACCTTTTTTTTTCTGCTTCAGGGTTTCACATCAAGTCACACTCCCTCCTCCCACATTTTCTTCCTTGCCATCTCCCTCTCCTCTTCAAGGTTTCTTATCATCACTATACAGCCTAGCAGTTTCTTTCAGCCTCCCAGCTAAAGAGGGCTTTGCTGCAGCCAAAAGAAAAAAACAGCAAACCAACTCCCCAAACAACCAGCTCGAACCCCAGGTCCTGTCCTGATGCTTGTCTCAGTGCAGCCGAAGCAGCTCAGTGGCCACGAGATTGCTGAATGGCTGGAAATCGCAGCTATCTCAAATCTATGGAGGGGCCATGAATGTGCTGCATCTAAAATTTTTATCACTACCACTGCAGGTGAAAGGCTTTCATTTGGCTGCGCTGGTCCAGCAAAGTCTATTTTATTTATGTGCTTCCAAGCCCTTAAAACTTCTTTTAGGGTACATCAGTAGGGAGTTAATAGAAACTTTGAAATAGGAAAAATGCCTGTGGGTTAAGCAAAAACCCAGTTGACCAACTTGAGCATAAAGCTGGTACTTAGTTGGTAGGTCATTTGCTGCAGGGGAGAGGGAAGGGTGGACTGGTGGACCGCAGATAGCATTTCCCATTGGGAAAGAAGTTGTAAACACAATTAGCAGCTCTTAATTTGGGAAGCAGTATGCATGTTATTTAGTTTGTTTGTATTTCTCCTGTAGAAAAGGCTTTTCTAAATCTTAGTTGTTGTTTTAATACTCGATCAGCACATTTATTTGTACATTTAGACTAGATTAGCATGTATACAAGCTGCTATAAAAATAACAACATCTGGGAAGACTGAAAATATTTAAGGGTTTACTCTCTGTGGCTTCCTTAAAACAGCTAAGCAAACAAAAATGGCTTTACGGAGAAGTTTGAATTGGGGTTAAAATTTCTTCAATTTCTTTTCAAGAGAAGTATTTTTTTTTTAAACATAATGTACTTTCTTAAAGACTGAAATATCTTAAGCACCAGCATACTGTTCTACCTTGTTTCTGCTAAATGGGATTATAAGGGATTTAATTCCGTGAGAATTTTTGTGTTGCAAAGAGGTGACTTCTTACAGTAGTTTAGAGCAAGTGGTATGTGACAACCCCTCCCGTTCCCATCAGATCTCTTCTGGCCTGGGTTTTCTTTCAGTGCTAGTACCTGTGTTTTGGTCATTTTGGAAAAGCCAGGCTAGGGGATGGAGAAGGTGGGTCAGGAACTACCCAACTTGATTTGTCAGTTGGAAAAAAATTGCATTGATTTCTGTTTGCAGACCTGATGGCTTTGAAAGCTGCTTGCTGTGCAGCTTTACAACTCCTCCTGCCATGTGTGCAGTCAATAACTTCTAGGGACTGCCAATGTTGCTCAGGCATATGTCTACCACTGTCCTGGAGCAGGTGAATCGGAGACTACAGGCACCATGCTAACTCCTTTCTGAATACACATTTTTATAGTGTTTTTTTGTTGTTTATTTGTTGTTTTTGTTTTTTTTTAATGACTTCTGCCCTCTTTTTTTCCCCAGTTTCATTGGTCTCTGGCTTTTTCTAAGTGATGTGATTTTTCTGGCACGTTGGCCACACTGCACGTTGTGTCTAAGAACCGCAGCTTGAAATGGAGTATAAACAGAAAGGGAAAGTAGCTGCACAGTGTGCAGAGAGCAAACAAACTTCAGGAATTTTGAAGAGACAGCTAGATTGCTATTTGCTTATTTCTTTATGATGTTTTCTTTAGAAGACTTCAGAATTCTTGCTGGTATTAGGGATATTTAGGTGCGGAATTTGAGTCTTGGTAACGTCCCCTTTTAAGCCATCATTACTGATCTGTATTTAACCCAAGGAGAATCTGTTCTGTGAAGATGCCTAGTTCTTGAGTGGCAGGTAGGAGGCATATAAAACTTGTTTCTATGTCTCATTTTCTTTCTCCCTAGCCCAGTTTTGGCAGCTGTTTCTTTGCATGCTCCTTTTATATAGCGTTTAGGCTGATACACACATAATCCCACTTTTTTGACCCCTTCCCTCCCCATCTCCCTTCGCGTCCCTTGTGGCTCTAGCGAAATGCCTTGTTTATAGCTGATAGCATACTTGATGCCAAGAAATCCTGACTCCTGGTGCATTATCGCAGGGCTGTGACGCAGGGCAGGATCGCGTTCCAGATCTAGGTCTTGTTTATCTTGGATCCTACTCGTGCTGTGGAGCAGCAATGAGCACTTGACTTCTCACACTCCTTCATTGGCTCCGTCTTCTGAACCCAGGATCCTGCCTCCTCCTCATGTGTCTGCCCACGTTGGTTGCTCTTGCCTGAACCCCTGGGAGAAGTGGGCTAGGGCAACAGCAGGAGGGTCCTCACCAAGGAGGAGCTTTGCTGAGTATCTGGCTGGTCCTTCTGTGTTGCAAGCCACAACTGGAGGGTGATTTGTTGTCTATTTTTTTTTCCTCTAGATGTTTGAATGGTCTTTTTAAGAAAGAAGGAATTTACCTTGTAATTAGTGCTGCTTGTGGCATTACGTGCGGTTTGCACATTCAGAGCTCCCCTGCACACCTGCTATTTAGAATCCTAATCCAAGCTCACTTATTTCACAATTCGTAATTGTTATTCCTTTTTTATTCTTATTATTTCTACCCTCTCCCCTCATTTTTCCTCTGTATGTTGCTTGCCTTGTGCAACAGATGTGGGGATCTGATCCCACTTCCATTGAAGTCAGTAGCCAAATTCCTATCGACTTCGCTGAGAGTGAGAGCAAGCCTGTCTGGGGATCGAGGATTAGAGCTAAGTAGGAGTAAGTAAAGAACAATAAAATCAGAATATCCTACTTACTGCTTAATGCCATGAATTCTGTTTTGAAGAATTTCTGTTTTGAATCCCAGAGCTTTCTGTGCTAGTGAATGCCAAGAGCTGAATTCATGGGGGTGGGAAAGAGGAGGAGTTGACAAGCATAAGAGAGTTTTGGTTTCTAGAGTTAGGAGGGACATTGGTAGAGAGGAATGAAAAACAGTCCATGATTCTTTTGTGACCCTGCAGTAAAAGGACTTCAGCTGATGGATGAGGGACATGGTTTGGCAGACATGCTGCACTGGATCCCCTTTTGACCGTGTCAACCAAGTGTCACCATCTAAATCTGGAGCGCTGTTATGTATTATGGGAATATAAATAAACCCAGAAAAAGGCTCGGGAAGGGGACAATGGTAGGACAGCATCTGAGGGGAAAAAGAAATAAAAATTAAAAAAAAAAAAAATCTCCCCATTCCTGACGCACGGCTAAAATTAAAAACTGAAACAGAACAGGCTTAGGGAGAAGAGCAGCTCGTCGCTCAGCATTTCACCTCCCTATGGCTGCCAGTGTGATGTAGCTGTGGGCTCCCCAGCCCAGGTGTGGTGTGGAGGAGCGAGGCCTGTGGGTGGACTTGGGCCCTGTGGACAGCCGCCCAGCGTTTACCCCGCTGGGCCCCACCAGGAAGAGCGGGCGATATTACCCGTGTTTTACAAGCAGGGAGGGTTTGTTTTTCTGTGACTCATGCAGGATGGCCGAGCAGACAGGGCAATTCAACGTCTCCCTGAGGGAGCCCTGCTCCGGTATTGTCTCCCCCTGTCCTGCGGGCTTGAGCTTCTCACTGCCCAGGGATGCTTTCCTCATTAGTGCTGAGCTGCTGGCATATGTCCGCAGTCTCCAGGCAGCCTGCAAGGTGCTGCCTCATGGTGAGGGAGGTAATGGAGGCCTGCAAATATTAGGGAGTGACCTGATGCTGCCAAAAAAGAAAGGGCTGTGAGGGGAAAAGCCCTGGTTTGGGGGTTTTGAACCCAGAGGGATGCGGTGCGGAGCCGCTTTCTCATGTTACTGTGCAGCTAGGATGCTTCTCTCTCTGGCTTTTCCTTTCTTTTTCCCTTCGCTCACTCTTTTGGCCGGGATTTTAACATATATCACAGGCTGGTAGGCTAAGAGCCTGGGACTTCCCCTCACCACACTCAAAGTCTTTGATCTTTTGCTTTGGAGGTAACATCAAAAGAATGGCTGAGAAAGACAGCCAGCGCTGTGAAGTTCAACGTTCAAGTTAATAGCTTGACTGAAGGTTGTGCTGCATTGCTGGAGCCGGAGTAAACATCGGCGAGCACGCAGCTCCCTGCCAATGGCCCTCGCGCTGCAGCAGGGCTTCGTTTGCATCCACAATTAATCTGGGCCCTAGCGAAGGGCAGGCTTCTCATTTCTATTTTGTTACTGCGTATTTATTTTTTAAATTCTCCCCAGGGTGGCTGCTCCAGGACTGAGGTGTTCCGTACTGCACCACATCATGCTCCTGACGGCGGCCGTGGCCGTGCGGGTGCCCTTGCAGCCCGGTCCTGCCGTTCACATGTACTTTGTCATTTCTGTTTTCTTCTTCCTTCTCAAAATGATTAAGCTAACGTCTGTTGGCAAGCAGCTGCCCTTCCCCTTGTGTTGTTAACAATAATAATCCCTTATCACTCGCTGTCTAAGCACACAGTGGATAGTATGGATTTCCCCATGGCTGATAATATATAGAAATATATATCATATATATGCGCCAGATTATATATGTAATAAATATGTTTTATATATATACATATGTAGATATGATATATATAGATTTAATTACCTTCACGCTTCTCTTTGAAATCTCCTGATATGTGTGGGTGGGTGGATGGCTGACTCTTTGTTTTTTCCATCGCCATCTTCTGCTATTTTGGTGGCCTCTGTTCTATATATATGTGTGTGTGTGTGGTGCTTTGATTTACTTATTTTAACGCATTGCCAGTAAGGTGGGGAATTTCATGTGATGTCGCACAGCAGTGCTCAGCCTGGCTGTTTTCTGCAGGGTGTGGGGAGCTGGGCTGGAGGTGCGGGATGCTCTGAAGCGCTTGGTAATTTGGCAGTGTTGGTAATGGCATTGGAACTGGAGTTTTTGAGTGGGCTCCAGTAGACTTCAGTGGGTGCTTGGCACTTGTGACTGAATTGATCTGATACGTTACATTTATAAGGCTAAAGCATTATTATGTATGACTGATAGGATATAGGTTTGTCTGCAGTGTGTTTTGGTGCATACCTACGTGGAGTGACTGATGTGAGCATTAAACTATATAGCAAAATAAAATCGAAGGACTCAGTTTGTTTTCAGACACGTTTGTGTGAGAGATGCACCAAGGATACCATTATTCCCCAGACAGAGGCATTTTCTTCTTAATCCTAGAACAAAGAAGTAAGAGACTCAGATTAGGAGAAAAGTTAATGGCCTTAATAAACTATGAGAGAGAGGAGATTTCAAACTGCTTGGAGAGTGAAAGCATTCTGTCTGATAGGGCTCTGACTTCTGGAAATTTACATAGAGAAGAAGAAAGTGTTAGTCACTGCATTTTTTGCAGTTTTTTGACCTTTTGAGCAGAGCTTCACTGTGGGTCTTAAATCACTCAGCAGTGCAAGGGACAGGATTCACAAAGCGGCAAAGGCACCCAAGGCCTTCTGGCTTCGTGGAAGAATCCTGACCTGGATTCTTTGCGCTGCAGAGTGAACAAAAAGCGGTGGAGTGTGTGGGAGTTCGGAACATTTGTGCCCTCTCGAGGAAATGTGCAGTGCTCGGCGGGTGATGACCCCACTGGGGGACACCGCAGGGCTCTTTCTGCGAGCACGGTGAGGCGTGTTAATTTTTGAGCCAATTATCATTCAGAAGTGATGGCAAAACATCCAGTGCCACAGTGACAGCCCGCGTCGGGTCGTGCGGGAGTTGCCTTTCTTTTCCTGGACCGATGGGAGATGTGCTGGATGAGCACACTAAGGTTTTTCAGCTGTTTCTCTTCCCCCTTGTTCCTTCTTATTTGAAAAATAATTATTTTCCTTTAAAAAAAAAAAAAAGAGAGATGCATCTCATTATTGTGATTAAGCCAGGATTCTTTCTGTGCTGCCTCTGATTGCTGCTACTGGCAAACGCTCCCCTGGAGGGGCTGGCCGGGGGGAGGGCAGGGCACTCTGGGTTCACTTTGCCCTTCAGGTAACATCCTGATCACAATATGTTGCAAATCCCATGTTGCTTATGGGGCGACAGGAGGAAGAGAATAATAATTTTCAGTAGATTAGCAGCTATTGTATCATTGCATGTTGCTTAATAAGCCTGATATTACATGTGAGAGGTAAGCTCCTTAGTGGAAGCAGGGTGCACTGTAATGACCTTTTGTGTGCAGGTCTGTTGAGATGAAAAGTCCCTCCTGAGGTTAGTGGGTTAGCTATTCAGCATGCAAAAGCACTGCCTGCGATGTATTGTCCTGGGCAGACACTCTTCAGTCTATTAATAAGCTCAAAAATCTGTTTAGGAACCTGATTTTTTTTTCCTTCCCTCTCTGTAATTCACCTAGGACAAATTTGACTTGGAAATGGTACAGAATTGCTGTGTTGTGATTTTAAAATAAATAAATAAGCCATTGCAATGAAAGGGAGCTCATTGATCCTTATGGCTTCGTATATAATTACCCTTGCATACAGTCATCCCACCTCATTTTCAGAACCAAAAAGCACCTCTCAAAACCCCACCAAATGACCAGAACAGGTTGTTATGGTCCCCTCCTTCCCCCCGCCATCTCCAGAAGCTTGAGAACTTATGGAATATAAGTGTCTGCAATAAGATTATAAAATGTTGTAAGATTGGTGCCTTTGCTTTGCTGGCTGTTCAGTAAATACGCTGGTGTCTCTTGGATGTGCCCTGAGGCTCTGAAACCTGAGGCCTGCCCACATCTTGAGTTCTACTTTCCTCCTCGCAAAGTGCCTCTGGCTAGTGGAGCTGTCGATTGCAGCCCCTTCTACCCCCCTGTGCTGCTTTTTAAAAGAAAAAAAAAAATAAAAATCAAGGTTTTTTCTTAAGACAGCTGTAACAAACCTCAACTCGCTCCAATTTTTTTATCAACTACTGGTAAGACTGAAACTTAAAATATTCCTAAAATATTCATTTGATGCTTATGGGTCCAAGACATGCAGCCAGACCCGGGCAGGACCAGCACCGCCAGCAACCTGGTTGCCCTGTGCCCAAGGCTGGCCCCTTTTGGAGAGAATCCTCAAGGTGAGCGTGCTCCTGCTGCCTGGCTCCTCGGTGGGCCAGGGCAGGGGCTGGCTGTCATCTTGCTGGAGCTCTTCCTGGGGATTCCTGCCCGTTCCTCCTGCATGGACTTGCTGCACCCCAAGCTTTTCCCCTCCTGTGGAGTGCGGCTGTTGTGCAACTCTGCAGCACCAGCAAACACTCTGCCTTGTGCTGGCTTCAGGAGGCAACCTGCTGCGCATCCCCTTTGGTTCTTTTGTTGTTTGGCTGGAGGAAGGGGCACTGTGCTGCCCAGGGCTCCTCTGAGCCCGCATCATCCCTGCCCATGAGCTGCTCATGCTGGGGGAGCCCTGTGCTGCAGCAGGGTGTGTGCTGATTGGGACAGTGGTGGTGAAACTGTTCCATGTTTAACTCTGAACACACCTGATTGACCATCCTAAGAGAAAATTTCATTCCCATTATAAAGTCAAATATTTTTCTTTTGTGCTTTCTGGCTATTTTAAGTGGAAATTGTTTTTCTAGTACCTGCTGTGTCCCTTTAATTTTTTTTTTTAACATTCGTATCTCAAGAGAGAGAACATAATATACACGAACAGACTTAAGAAACACTCAGTGTTCCCAGACCACGGTCCTTTAAATAAATAAATATGAAAGCTGCCTTGTGGGCCAGCCAGTCCGAAATGCCTGGGCTATATTTAGCAACAAGAGCAACATTTTTAGGCTACTTCCAGATTTACTCACTCGGGGCTACTCTGACTCCTTTATTTTAACTTCGGGTCTGTGGCAATGCAGGGTGATAAATGTGCGTGGTGTGAGGCTGCCGGTCTGTCAGGCTGCGGTGCCTTGGCTGAGGTGCTGGTGCAGGTTTGCTGCAGTCGCACTGCCCTCATCTCTCCAGCAAAACCCATCCACAATCTCTGGGATCTGCCATGAGGGCAAAGCCCCTCCAGGCCGGGAGCTGTTGCACAGCAGCCGATGCCCTTCTCCCCTGTGCAGGCCTGCTCGCACTCAGTGTTTCCACATCATTTAATTATTTTTATTATTTTCTCTTTTACCCCCATCCTTTGAGGGGTGATGTGGGCTCACATATGTTGCGCTTTTACTTATGCAGAAGAAAATCTGTTTTTTTTTTTTTTCTTTTTCTAATCTAGATAAGTGGGGGCAGTGCATGATTTGATTTGCTGTTTAGCAGAGTGGATTTCCGACCTTTTATTTTTCCCCCCCAGTTCATTACAACTGAAGTGTTTATTTTGTGTCGATGCATTGTGCTGTTTGACTTTGTCTCTAGTCCCTTTAGCTCAGGGAATGATATACCAATACAACTGTTTTGACTTATTTTTCCTTCTAACTAAACAGAACATTTCTCCAGAACTTGCAGTAATGCACTTCCTATCTCTTTGTCCCTAAAATATGCCAATTCAACTAAAGATGCTCATGTTGAATGCATAACATACAGCTCCTTGAAAATTCAAAATTCCTTTCTGAAGGTATGCCGCACAGCTACTTGAATTTTGCAGGAATTGTACTTATTTCCATTGAAGGTCCTTTTAAATAGGAAAAAATCTCAATTATGGACTATATGTCTTTAAAATCTTTTATATCTCCTTTAAGAAAAACAAAACAAAACAAAAACATTTTGCTTGTTTTGAGGAAGAGTTTATGTGGCTGATGAGTCAACTAAGAATATTTTAAAAATACTTCATTTAAATACCATAAATGCATATTGCATTGTTTTGGTAGTGCTGGAGGAAACCAGAAAATAAATACACGGGGTGGCTGCCCAGGAAGGAGAGGTGACAGCATAGTTTTACTGAATACTTCAGTTGTTTGTTTTTGCTTTGATCCCAAATGATTCATTTAGTCTTCTGCCTAAATATATTCTTCCTACCTAAACAGGAGCCAGCTTTGCCTCTGGCCAAGGCAGGCATCTTTTCCATGTATAGGTGAAGTGCAGGGAGGTAAAGAGGGTCACCACTGTGGTGGTGTGTCCCATCTCCAGCAAGGGTCACACTGTAGGGTGACGGTGTTTTTCCTAAGGCTAAGAGGATTTTTAATTTCTCCCAGCCCTTTGTGGTAAAGGAATTTGGGGTGAATGAGGAGGGGGAAGGCATAGGCTACTCTCCAGCTGGATGTTTGGGCAATGTGGAGGTAGCTAGGAGTTGTGTGAGGAGCTGGGGGAAGCAAAGCCTTCATCTGCTGGACCACTGAGACATGCAGCTTGTGCTTAAAGGAGGACAGTGCAAGCGGCTCTTGCTGGCCCTGCAGACAACCATCCTTGAAGGAGCAACCAGAGAAGAGTTATTGATGGGGGAAACAACTGTGCTGGGTGCTGGGAGGGAATGTGTATTTCCAGGCTCTCCAGGAGGGATTTGGGAAGAACCATAATCCTGTGTTAGGAGTAATTTGTTACAGCAAACCGATACTTGAGTGGCAGGAGGATGCTGGCGGAGGCGCAAGGCGGCTGCCTTCGGAGGAGTAGCTGGACTCGCAGGAGGTCAGCCTGACACAAATCCCACCCCAGCCCACAACTTTTGTTTCTCAGCCAGCACAATTAGCTCAGGGGACTCTCGACCTTTTTTTACATCTTTCAAAGACATCTCCGCTCATCTGAACTAAAAGATTGTGGTGAGGAATGCGCACCAGGATATGATGCAGTGAAAATTTTCCAGTCAGGGCCTTCTGAAAAACAAAATAAGCCCGACAGCAAGCTTCCCAGCTTCTCTGAGGAGGTCAGAATATTGCTGGTTTCAGTTGTTATCTTCGGGACTTTTTCCTGAGGTTGTCTTTGGGTTACATTTTTGTGTTAACTTTTTGGGGTTGCTTTCTAATTCAAAAAAAAAAAGAGAGAGAGAAAATAGACAAAAGTTACCAACCCTGGGGAAAGAGAATTTTGCAAGTTCTTGGTTTTCGCGACAGCCTGAAACCCTTGGAGCCATGTATTCTGCAGTAACCCCTTGTTGCATTGAAGACCCAGTAGCATATAGAAACCACAAGAGATGCGACAGGAAATTCAGTATGAAATTTGCTGGGTTTACTAGAGAGTGGCTCCTGGCAGTTCACCCAGAATTGCTACATCAACAGGAATTTTTGTGGTAGTGATTCAAGTCATGAGTTTCACTTACCCAACAGTGGGAGAAAATATTTCTCTTTCAGTGCAAACCCCATTGGGTGATGTTACAGTAATGAGCAACGAGCTTGGTTCTCTAGTACTTTTATTCCTGCATCCCGTGGGAGCTGGCAAACATATGCCACCTCTCCGGAGCATCACATCCCTTGGTGTAATGCCCTATGGTGTTGGCAGGTACTGTGCACAATCTGAGATAAGAACTTGGATCGAAGAGTAAATAAAACCCAGTGCAGCCAGTCCTATGCTGGTATCATGGGGTGCTGCATGGGGTGTCCTCCTCCAGCCTAGCCCTTGCCCATATCTGCTGACTTCTGAGAGCCATTGGTGCTGAGCACTCTGCAAATGAAACCGCTGCTTCTGGGGCTTCTGCTCTTAAGTGTCTGCTTATAGAAAGGACATGACAATCTGCTTGTACTGAACCTTGTGTCAGCAGAGTATGGTGCTGCTATACTGATGGCCACCACCACCAATCTACCTTCTTCCTAATCCTCCTTCATCCCTTTGTGCCATAAGAATCCATAGTAGACTTGGGAAAATAGAAACACCTGGGAGAGCAGACTGGATGACCATCAGTCTCTAACAATGGTAAGGAATGAGGACATTAGGTAGCATTGAACTGAGATAAAATGCATAAAGATAGCCAACTATATCTCTGTCCATTTTTATTTCATGCTCACATATGCCATTTTGCATCCTGCTCACGTAGAAATGACTTTGGTGATGGGTGATACTAGAGGAGCCTAGTTAAGAAATATGTATCTCCTGATCCTGCCTGTGAGTGATGGAAAGGAAGGAAGGTGGAGGCCTGTTTTGGAGGGCTATTTTCATTACATACACCACCTAGCCCGTGCTATAGATACATTCAGTGGAAAAGGAGAGGGAAGCAGGACAGGACAGATGTCTGTTGTGCAACGTTACAGCAGAGCCAAGCTGCTTGACCACCAATCTATTTGGTGTTTGTTATATTCTTTTTTCTTTTTCATTTTTCTCTATTCAGAAGAAACATAGATGGATGCAAAGCCTTAAATCTGTAGCCCCTCCTTTACAAATGGAGTTATAATCTTAACAGAGCTGGAAAGTTTTAAGGGAGACAAGGCTCCCCTGGAGCAGCCCTTCTGTTACAATGGAGGTAGTCCAGTGCCATGATCTCTCTCTCTAACATGCTGTCAGATATTTTTACTGTCTTTATTTAATGGGGAGGAAAGGAATTATATTTTATAGACCATAAAATGCATTCTTGGACTTCATGCAAACACTGGTTACCAATTGTTCTCTCACTCACTGGGACATTGCCAGGAGGAGAAATTAAATGTGGGTCTGTACATCAAATTGTTCAGAGAGCCTTAGATGCTGGTTTAGCTTTGCTGATTCTAAACAAGCTGAACGTACAGAAAGACTTTGAGATCTCATGACTGTCCTATTCATTCTGTAATGGAAATTCTATGCTTGAGTGGAACAAAACAGGTTGGAGAGAAAATCTGGAAAAAAATAGTGAAGATTTGGGACTATTTATTTATTTATTTATTTATTTATTTTCTGGCTTAAAAATAAACAGGTAAAAAATGTGTTCTTGTTCCTTGACTGAAATTGCACATTTATTTGTGCCTGTGTTTTGAAGCAGTGTTTTGTAGGCATCTGAAAAGTACTCAACCAGCCTGCTGATTTGTGCGGTCGGGTCTGCAGAGGTTTCCAAATTAGATGTGAAAAAAGTAATGGTGCTTTCCCAAGCTCCACCCGTGATCAAGAAACACTGCCTTTGGTTGTTTTGCTGAGATACCATGTGAACTGCAGAAAGTAGCACTGTGCTTCTGTGTCACATGAACACTCTTCCTCTTGTAAGCCAGTGAGGGGAAAGAATTAATTCCTGCGGTAGCTTATACTTAGCTTCTTCATGCCCAGTGTCAAAATCCTAAAGCTCCACTGAAGTCTACTGACCTTGTATTCATTAGAGTCACAAACTGGTTTTACTTCGCTATTTCAGTAAAACAAATGGCAATAACGCCTTTCACCCATTTCATCATGAGCAAATAATTATCTGAATGCGCCCAAACTTTCCTAAGTGTTAATTTTAAGGATTCTTCAGAGGACCTTCTAATGGTTCTCCTTAGTGCTCTCCTGGAGCAGTCTTCTGCCCTTCATGTGTTCGTCATTCATCTGGGTGCCCAGCTCCTCCTTTGTGCCTGTTCTACCCAGGGTGGGCATGCTCTTTGCCCATCACCTCAGACTTCTCTGTGGCTTTCGTGTGGAACTGTCAGCTCACAGGGTTTCTGCTCTCTGGTATCCCTCCTTTGAGATGATCTGAGGTTTCTTAATTGCTAACACACTTCTGAAGTTTCCAGGCTATAGCGGACTCTGCATTCTACTTTTGTATGCCCTGTGCATCACTTCAGCAATGTGACAAAGGCACAGACAAAAATATTAAAACGGGCAACTCAGGCCCCCCTTTTCAGGGACTCCTTGTGCATGACTAGAAGGGAAGGAGACAAGGTCAATGAAACTCGATTTTAGATTTAAAAAAAAGTGGAGATATGTGGCAAGTATTTCTGTGTTTGGCAATTACACGCTTTCATTTCTTGAAGTAGAGGAACCTTTTGTGTGGGAAGGATTGGTCTCATTGAAATAAGCTTTGTTACTCTTGTTACTCTCATTTTAAGCAGTTCCCCTGTGCCTCATCGTGGCACATTACATATTCTGTAGAGGTTGAACATTGTGGGTGGTGTCTATTATTTTTCATATGAAAAAATCCCAGACATTGCAGATCTGCAAGAAGTAGGACGTCCTTGTAAAGTTTCTGTAGCAGTCTCCTTCAGTTAGTCAATTTCATAGAATCATAGAATGGCTTAGGTTGGAAGGAACCTTACAGATCATCCAGTTCTAACCCCTTCTGTGGACAGGGTCGCCAACCACCAGATCAGGGCCCAGAGACCCATCCAACCTGGTCTTGCACATATCCAGGGATAGGGCATCCACAGCTTCTCTGAGCAGCCTGTTCCAGTGCCTCACCACTTTCCGAGTAAAGAATTTCTTTCTAACATCTAACCTAAATCTCTCCTCTTTAAACTAAAAGGCATTCTCCCTTGTCCTATCGCTATTAGACTGTGTAAAAAGTCAGTCCCCCTCCTGCCTATAAGCTCCCCACAAGTACTGCAAGGCTGCAATGAGGTCTCCCTAGAGCCTTCTTTTCTCCAGGCTGAACAAACCCAAGTCGCTCAACCTTTCTTCATAGGAGAGGTTCTCCAGCCCTTTGATCATCTATGTGGCCCTTCTCTGAACCCACCCCAACAGCTCCACACCCTTCTTAGGCTGGGGGACCCAGGCCTGGATACAGTACTCCAGATGGAGCCTCACAAGGGCAGAGTAGAGGAGAACAATCACTTCCCTCTCCCTGCTGGACACCCCTCGTTTGATGCAGCCCAAATCTGATGGTTTGCTTTACTCTGGTGGTTTGTTTTATTCTCATGTTGCACAAACAAGGTGATAAGTAAAGATGAGAATGAGGGATGGAGGTAGATTAGTGCATAAAGGAGCTGAGGGAACTACTTTTGAATCTCATTTAAATCCCTGTAGGCTTTCCCTTCTGATTGCAGTGGGTATGCAAGTAGGCTGCAGACCTCCCATTGTAGGCACCAAGATGACCATTCTCTTGCAACTACTTCTCTTGTCTGCAGAGAGCAATAACAGTTTTGTTAAGCTCTGCCTTTGCTGCCATTGCTTCCCCATAAATCTCAGCCCTCTCCTTAGCATTTTAGTCTCCAGGATTACTAGTGGATCTTTAGTTAAAATTTGCCTAGCTGCCCCCTGGAAGAATTGCTAACTAAGTATTGGATAAACTCCTGAGCTTCAAAGTTGACATCCTGGCGGGTACTTCCAAGCAATCCTGCAGCGCTGATGAAGAAGAGAATAACAGCAGGATTAGGGTCAGGAATATGACCTGGTGTGGTGTGCTGAGGTTCAGGAAGAGCTCAAACTGGAGGCAGAGGTGTGCTGTGATGCTTAGGAGATGGCCTGTGGCATCACGCGGTTCCCACCTCCAGCAGCCCTGCTCCTGCTTGCTTCAGTTCCTGGGAGCTAATAAGCACCAGCTGCAGGAAACCTGAGCTGGAAAGTGTTGTACAGTTTTCCCTCTTGTTTAAAAACAGTTTTGTTTCGTTTTTTGTTTTGTTTTAAATTGTGTTTATGTATTTATATGCACTGAGCCATCACTTGTAGGGCATTCCAGCGATGAAAACAATAGTGTGACAAGGGAGCAGCTCCAGGTCGGACACCGGTGCAGGAAACACCTGCGAGCTCTGTGCCATCCCTCTTGCTGAGGCTGCACTGCTGTGAGCCCCAGAGCTAGGGGATGCTAGCATTGAGTAAGAGTTTCCAGTGGACTCCTCCAGTTCAACAAGTGGATTTTAGCTGCTTTTGACCAACTCTGCTGTGAAATCTTGTGGAAAACAGATTTGTTTCCCCACTTCTTTGAGGATTTCTTTTTTTTTTTTTTTTTTGAGGGGGCACGGGGGGTACAGGGTGGGACACCTGTGCAGAGCTGCTTCTGGTGTGCAGGACCTTTGCAGGACCTTCTGGTTGTAGATGGGAGGTGAGGACATGCTACTCGTGGAAGCAAAGAATTGGGGTGCTTTTTTTCCCCTTCGACAAAAAAAAATCTGGGCTGTTCTAATCATTTGCCTTTTCCCTTGTGCTGACAATTTAACAGCCCTTTTAAAAGCTTTGGTTTCTCTCAAGTACACTCACCCCATACGTATTTTAATTTTTGTGTAGAGGCCTGGAGCTTAACAATTATTTTGCTTAAGCTCTCTGAGGCTTGCCATAAAACTTTATTTTTTTAAAACACACACATGCTAATGGTCCCCATCAGATCATATTGTTAAGCAGGAATAAAATATGCCAAGATGACATTATTTTAAAAAATGTTAAAAGCATGCCAACGGAGCCTATTTCAACAGTTTTCCTCCAAAATAATTTGCACAGATTTGTTAGAGTTAACTTGTTGAAAAGTCCGATGTTTGTGCAGGCAGTTCGTGACTTCCAGGCTGAGCCCAGGATGGGAGAGGAGCAAGCGCGTGTCCGGCACTTACAGGAGCAGGGCAGTGGGAACTTCCCCCGCCTCCCCTTCCCCCCTGGTGCAGGAATGCAAGCCCAGTGTCGGAGGCTGGGAAAGTCAGCCTCAAATTTTTGTGGACTCCTTGCAAATCAGAGGAACTGTCTGGCTCAAATCTGCATTTAGGGCCGAGAGAATAGGATTTCCTGCTATTTAGTTGCTTGAGGAAGGAAAGGATTTACCTCTCTGCTGTAATAGCGCCTGATATTTTTTTTTCCTTTTTAATAAGAATATTGTAGTGCAGTGCAGCAGTAGTAAACCTGCAAAAGCCATCACACCTCCCTCCCCTTCCCTCACCCTCCCTGTGCTGCACATGGGTACCGTGACATGGCTCCCCCCACCCCATGCAGCACGGAGGGGCCGGGACTGGCATCCGCCTCATCGTGAAAGAGAGAGTTGTGAAGGGCAGCCACGCTGCAGCTCGGCCGGCCCAAGCTCTGCCCACCATCTGGATTCGGTTAGCTCGCTCGGCAGTAGGGCTGAGTCTCATTTCCTCCAACCAGTAATGTTATATAGGCAGTGATCCTGTTCTGCCCTAACATAATTGAAAATTATGTGTATTGTAGACTCGCAGCGCTGAAATGTAGACTCGTAAAAATCTGTGGCTCAGGTAGCCTGTGGAGATTGAATTTGGCACACAATGAAGCTTTTATGTAAAGTAAGAATTATAAGCCACCACATCAATATTGTGTTACAGGCATGACAATTCTTGGATGAGGAGACCTTGAGTCAGGCTCGTCACCTTAAACAATGCTTTTATTTCGTACTTTATCAACGAGGCTGGCATTGCAGAGCCAGCAGGCCGGCCCTGGTTGTGACCATCCCGCTGCTGAAGCTGTTGGCCTGTCCGCTTGAGGCCGGTGGCCCTGTCCACCTGGTGGAGAGGCCATGTCCCCACAGTGAGGCCTGGCTGCTTGGTGGAGTTGTGCTAGCTGCTCCACTCATCCTCGTACCCTCGCTCATGGAAATGGAAGATGTTGTGTGTGTGTGAAATGGGGCCCTGTGGGTTGGGGCTGTTCCTGCTGGGCACTAAGGGTGCCTGCAGACAGCGAGTCCAAGAGAAGTGGCGTCAGCTGTGTTTGAGCCTTTGCTGGAAGGTTTTTGGACCTGCTTTGGCAGGAGTGGGTAACAGAATTTACTGAGAGCCCAAACTGTGAGAGTTTACAGCACAGAAAAAGTAACAGGCAGTTCTTCCTGAAGATTTTTCTTGCACTGCCTCTCCAGGCTCTTGCAAGATGGAGGTAGAGCAGGAATGATTGTGCTGTCTTGCCCTGTTTCTCCATATGGGAACTTAGTGCTAGTAAAAAGAGCAGAGCTGGCATTTCTGAAGGCTTTATAACCCCTACAGTAATTGCTGGCAAGGCAGGCTCTGATGTGAGCTATCTCCTGCTGCCCTGTCAGTGTTTCTTGGCCTGCCCTCAGGGACAGTCTCAGAGAAGCCCACGCGTTTCTTGACCTGTCTTTTAGGACAGTCACTGACCTGAGCTCCTTCATAGGTTGTCAGGTTTGTGGTATTCCAGGGCTGTTCATGACCATCAAGTGGTCATGGAAACATATGTGCAGTTGCTTTGTTTAGATGGGCAGTGGCTCACTGGCCATGTCCTATAAGCTGGCTGGTTCTTGAAAGGGCTTTAGCTGTGGTAGAAGTAACTTCTCACTCTCCTAAACAGACATGTATCAGGAGGCAGACACCCTTTGAGGACATCTGCCTTGGAAGAAGAAATAAATGCAGTCTCTAGAACGACATCCCAGTGTCTTTAATCAATGTTTAGTACTTCACACCCTGGCTCTTCAGGAAGCCGCTAGGCGCTGTGGCCCATCAGGACGGCTGCTATGGAGCTTTTGTTCCTTTCTGGAAATCCATGTGCCTCTTTACGTGGAAGTGTTAGGATCCCTGAATGCGTAAGACAATTGACAGACTTCAAAAAAATGTATCAGTGACTGTCCACAAATCTGAAATGTATCAGATCTACCCATAATTTAAGAAGCTCTCAGTCATCTTAGGCTTTCGATTCATTTCTGTGCACTTGGGCTGGGCTTTTAAGCATTTCTTTGAAACCACAAATGTAATCTCCACTTTTGAATTTATGTCGTGGTTGCCTATATGGAAGAGCAGGGATTTGATACAAGCAATCAAGTATCCGAAGGCTTACAATCAAGTGGTATAAGTTAGAAATGTTGCTTACGGTAGACTAGTTCTGGTTTGTTTGGGTTTTATTTCTTGTTTTCAAGAAGTGCTGAAACATTCTGGTCCACATTGCACAAATCCCAAAAGTGAAGATGAATGAAAAACAAGGCTTCTTGGAACTTGAGGAACTCGTATAGGGCACAAATCCAGAATATGGGTTTGTTTATTTGCATTCCAGTAGCTCAGAAATCTCAGACCCGCCAAGTGATGGGAAATGGGAATGCATCCTCCTGCTTTTGGTCACCTCAGTGCCTATGGTCTTGCAGCAAACTGGCCTTGCATGCTAGCAAATGTTTTGCATACATGAGCAAACGTGATAGTGATGTGCTGAAAGCATGGAACCAGATCTCCTTCCTTCCTTCCTTCACTGAGATTTAAATACAGCTTCCGTTGTTAGCTGGAGTGGCAGGGGCTGTTTGTGCATGGTTCTCCTTCAAGATTACTTAAGAAAAAAAAGTGATGGGTAAACATAACTATTTCTCTAGATATTTTCTAGGAATAGATCTGTTAGGTCAATCAGAGTGCAGTGCTAAACAGGATCTTCTGTAGTGGTTAGATCGATGCACACAGCTGCTTTTCTTAGGTCTGGGAGGGGGTTGAAGTATGTGGCAGTAAGCATTTTTTCCAGCACAATATAGGGCTTTTAAAGATCACATATTAACCATTGGCACAGTGCTGCACCGCATGGAGAGTAAAGCTCAGGCAGAAATTAGATTTAGTTTTCATTGATATTTGATGATATGGGGATCTTTTCTTGTTTTGTGTTTTTGTTTTTCTTTCCCTTTCTGAATCACCACCCCCTTATACTGTAGATCAACTTTACATTCATACCAACGTCCATGACATAAATATGTTCTGGCTATCAGTGAGTGTCTGGCCAGAGCAGCTGAGAGTGAATGCACCAGGCTATATTCTGTCATGGACATAATCAGCTGGAGAGATTATTGAGTTTGGCCATGTAATTGAATAAGTTACACCATGCAAGTCCTGTAAGAGTTGTCTCCTGGTGGTGATGAGCAAGAAGAAAACAACCCATGGTGACTTCCAGAGCTGGTGGAAAGGAGAAAGGATGGATGATAAGAGCCAGCACGGATGTGAACTGAGCATCACTTTATGGGCAGACCTCTGCCATTAGGGTGAAGCTGGAGTTGTTGACATGCTGCATTTATTGAAAGAAGGCCAACGGATGATCCTTTAAATACTGAGATCATATTCTTAGCTACTGATAGGTGTTTGCTGTCTCCTGAGACTGATTATCTACCTTCCCCCTCCTTGTACCACCTTCTCTGTGGTTTTGGTATTTTGCTTCTGGGTGGCTTTTCTAGATTTGCTACGATTAATAAAATTAATGTGATGTCTCTGCAGTCTACTCTATTTTCTTATTCCTGAACTGCAATGTGGTGGTATGGGATTGTTAGATCGTTTTTTATCTCCACAAACATGCAAAGTCGTCTTAATTTTTGTTTCAGTTCCTTGCATACGTTTTAATTTATATCTTTTTGCTCATGTTACCTAAGATTTGCTATCTTTTCTTCTTCTTTTTTTTTTGCCTTTCTTTTCTGAACTCATTTTTCTTTTCCCATTTTTGTTTCCTCCATCCAGTATCTGCAGATGAAATGGCCACTGCTTGATGTTCAGGCAGGGAGCCTTCAGAGTAGACAAGCCCTCAAGGATGCTAGGTCTCCATCTCCAGCACACATTGTTGTAAGTAAACACAGAAGATGTTCTTTATTTGTTTTCTATTTTTTTCTTAAAGGCATTTGACCTTAATCGCATTGATTGTCATCAGTTTTCTTTTACACAAATGGAAAGATAAATACTTGAAAAGAAACAGAAACTTTTAAGAAGCCCACGGTAAAAGGAGGGAATATATATTTTGTTGTTGGGCTGTTCATGAAAGTATTGTTTATGATACTTAGCTCTGTGCTTATTAGGAGAGGATAGAGTTGAAAATTCTTTAAGATTACGTGCTACAGAGTGGTTTAGTGGCAATGAAGTGTGATCCAGTTGCTTTACACATGTTTATGTTGAACTGAAATGGGTGAAGAGATGGTTTTGGAAAGCATACCCCCCAAAAAAGAACAAAAGTGCTTCCTTATTCTAGTCTTTTATCTCATTAATTTCTTGGTTAAATTTTCTTGCTTCTGTTCCAAAGACAATGTAGAATTTGAAATATTCAATACAAATTTGCATGAGGAAAGGATTGGGATTTTATTTTATTTCCTGAAACAGCATCCACAAATGGTTCAAAAAGAATCTCTTTATATGGTTCTGTGTAAGAGGGGCAGTATGCATTTCCTGTCCTCATCTACGGCCAGTTTCAGCGCAATCTATTGTTAAGGAGCTGTTTAGCTCTGAGGGTTCATCTGAGGAATATACCTCTGGAAAAATGGCATGTAGTGGATTACAATATTTCTTCTGTAATACTTTATCGTTAGATTTTGTGTTTTTTAAAAACTTTTATGATGAATGGATGACAAGGTTAATCCCAAGAAAGAATGCTTGTTCTTTCTCTTCTGTTATGAAGTCTAAGGTGGATATAGTTGATAGATCTTACCTGTATATGTTCTGTTAGAAATTTTAAATTGTAGTAAAAGTTTTTGAAGAGTTTCTTATTTCATTGTTGTTTCTAACTTGAGAAGTGTCAGCTCTTTTCTATGAGTGCCTTAGCTTTTTTTATTGAAAAAAGAAAAAAGGTTCCACGTCTTCTAGAGTTCATAGCTTCTAAAATAGATGGCAGAATGGACAGCCCCATATTGCACAGTGATGAGTATAGTCCAGTACTTGCTTAGTTGAAACACCAATTGCTTCAATTTTTCAGAATGACTTTGTTTTTCCTTCCTGTGCACTTGGGCTGTCACTGAAGGAAGAGGTTGGGAGAAGAGATGTTTGCCTGCTTATTTGGAAAGGGTCAGCCATCAAAACCTGTCATCATCTTCTCCCTGACAAGAAATGCACCGAAATAACTTCCTTCTTTTAGTATTTTTCTAAATGCTGTGCCCAAGAGCCAGATCCCCTGGGCACTGGAACTGGGTTCACAGCTCAGGCTTGCTGGTGGCATGGGCTTGCAGGAGGATTTACGAGGCAGTGGGAAGTTTTCCCAGCTGCCTGCAGCCCGAGGGCAGATTGAGTTTGGGTAGCAGAGCTGGGCATCATCTGCACCTTCCAGCACTGAGAGCCTGCTGTCCCTCAAGCTTGCTTTTAAAAATGAAAGCAGCTTGTGATGCTGGGCCTGGTTGGGTCCCTGCTCACAGCATCACCACTGCCAGCTCCCCTGGCCCCTCCACTGGCTATAGGTGAGATGAAGATGAGTTGACAGCACATGTGCATAAAAAAGGGGGCTGCCGGAACAAAAATCAGGATCATTTTGGAAAATAAAGAAAAACCTTTTTCCAGGAAGGCTGAGGTTGTTCTGCTGTGTATTTTGACCATTTATGGGGTTCTTATGGGTCTCTTTAAAAGCTGTTTCACTCTGCTATTCAATAAAAAGCATATTTACCATAGCAACCACTTAGGCCGTGAGGAACATATACTACCTCCGAGATGGAGGCCACCTTCCAAAAGAGCCACAGCTGGCATTTGTAATGTGATCTTTTGTGCTACTTACAATGTTGGAGGAGAGAGGAGGAGGCGGGGGAGCAGGGTGGGGGAGCAGTAGGTTTTGAGGTGTGGGGAGTGCAGGTTTTGCAAGGTTTCATGTTTATTTCTAACAGCAAGCTGCTTTGCCTTGTTCTGTAAAAATAAATAAGTAAAGGCGGCTTCTTTTTTTTTCCACCCTTTTTCCTGGCATCCACCCCAGGTCATATCCATTCTGTGGAGTAAAATTGTGTTTTTTTTTTTTCCCTCTCTTTTTTTTAAAAAAAAAAAAGTTAGAATGGATTGGGTAATGGCATTTGGGGAAGCAGCAGCGATGGAGAGCAGATGAAGAAGCAGTGGATGCCAGTTGGCCAGGGACGTGTCAGGTTTCTCTGGTGTCCCTGCTCATCACTGCCACGTGTGCCCACAGCACCTGGGATGTGGCCACTCTTGCACCAGGCTCTGCACCTCCTTCTGCGTATCTGAGAATGCCCGCATGGAACAATAAGGGGTACTTAATGGACATGCTTCTATTTCTGCATGGCTGTAAAGCGTAACCTATAGGGAGAGAAATGGGCTTTTCACCCACGCTGCTACGTCTTATCTGCCCACCAAGTTTACCCAAGCCAGTTTTTCTTCCTGAGATCAGTTGAGCTGCCCCGAAGATCTACAGGAAAATGCTAACACCTGCAAATCATTTCTTATCTTTACCATATCTCTGAAATCAGGATGGAGGCTAATCTTTATAGCTGCATTACAAAGAGAGGGAAGAGGAAGGAAAACGTGTGATTTTTTTTTTCCTTTCTTTTTTTTTTCTTTTTCCCTTTTCCTTTCTTTTTTTTTATTTAACATTCTTGCTTTTCAGTGCTTGGCTCTGATTAACACGGGCTCCTTGTCAGGGTTTCAGCCTTTACACCCAGCTTCGATGAAACTCCCCTTGGCTACAGCATGAGTTTTTAGCTTAACAACTCAGGTCTGCAGAACATGGCTGTCTATAATGTCTTAAGTAAAGTCTATACTATTTGTCAGCCCTGCTCCTTTCAGATTTGGTTAAGAACATTAAGACTGCAAAAATGGAAGCAAAAGACCAGCATGAATAATTTGGCTGGATTGCCCCCAGTGCTTAGGGCTGGGTTAATACTGCTTTTCATGGTGCTTGAGAGAGTCTCCAAGGCCCATAATGAGTAACAGAATATTAAACTGAAATTATGTTCAGCATGTCTTGAGGAAGGTACAGCATGAGGCTCCATTTAAGACCAATGCATTTATTTGCATCTAGGTGCTTCACTCATCTTGTAAGACTCTTGCGTCTTGCTTTGGCACAGTCATGCTGCTTATCTGTGTCCAAAGGTGAAAGAAAACCGGGGAAAAAATTGTTTTAATAGTACACTATTAAGCTTACTAGGTCAAAATTTTGAATTCAGCCTGCGGATAGTACAATGATGAGGCTGTGACTTTGAAAGGGTTTTATGGCTATTTTCTTCCCTTTTTTTTCCTGACCTCTGATTTTTTGGGAAAAATAAGTTTTGGGGTGTAAAATAGACCTCAGTTGGGTGGCTTGCACGTTCCTCTAAACAAGTTAAGTTAGTTGCCCTGAAATCGCATGTTCAACATGGACCTAACCTGCTCCTCTCACTTGAGGCAGCGCGATGATAAGGGTGCAGGCTGGGTGCCCCAGCAGTGGGATTCTCACCCGAAAACTTTGGGGTATGGTGCGGATGGGCAGGTGAAAATGAGGTGTATCCATATTAGTGTCTCCAAAATCTGCCCTCTACAGAAAGCAAGATCCTTCAGAACCATTTTTATCTACGTTTTTCTCCTTATAGTTCTAGAAGGGCATGTTGTTATTCCCTGTTCTCTGCAAAGTAAATATTCTGACTGAGCTGTACCCTGGTTTGGGCAGGAGGATGGGTGAAGGCTGTTCCCTGGGTCCTGCTTCCTGCTGTCTTGGCTGCACAAAGACTTGCTTTTAGCTTTCTTTGTAGCAGGCAAAAACAGTCTGAACCCAAAATGGTGGTGGTTTGGTACAGTATATTTCTTACAAATCAGTTAAAGGTTTAAAAAATTCCTGCATTTTCTTCTGCAGGGAGGCCTTTTGAAGTAAATGTAAATGTTACCTTGGGGGAGGACTTCTTGTACTGTTTGGCCTGGGTGTTCTAATATATAATGAACACAGCCATAAAGTAGACTGAATCCCCAAGAACAAAGAATCACTGTGCTGTAGTATATCTATTTTTTTTTTTTTGCTTAAGGAGGTGAAAATGTGTTTTCAAAACATAATATGACAAGCAAAACTTAAGGCAAAACCATCTCAAAAATGTACTCTCTGTTCTCAATGTCTTCGACACATGTGGAGAGCATGTCTGTGGCTGCTGGGCATTTTGGGGGGATCAGGAGTTGTTTCCCAGAGCGTTTACAGTTGAAGCTGCCGAGTCTGCTCTCCTTTCCTCCTAATTTCTTGCAATCTCATGTGGTTTGCACTTATGCGTTTAGGGAAGAAAAGAGAAATACCTGTGAAATCACGAGGTTTATTGAAATTTTAGAGTTCACCTACTGTCCCGTCAAATGCTCCAGGCCAGAAGCGGGGTGCATCCAAGCACGTGTGCAGGCCTCTATGTGTAGAGCCAGGATGCATAATCTTGCAACTTCCACTCATGGTGCCCCAAGAGAGCGCTTTTTAAAGCTCTTGCTTTGTTTGTCTTTAATATTTTGTTGTAGAGAGGCTGTTCTTCATTTGCGGTAACCTCTTGAGATGTTCTCGGATGTCAGACCACATGTACCCATGATGGGACACCCTCCTCTGTGGAGATCAGCAGAGCAATCTCCTGAGCAGGCGGCTTGTGTTGAGAGCTGCAGGAATGTGGAGGTGTGGGGGTGGGAGTAGTGTGTGTCAGTGCTCCATGTCAAGAGGGCGTTTACGTTGTAGTGGCAGCCTAGCAGCCCCTGATGGCAGGTTGGTCACGCCTTAGTGCTTGGACCCAATACGCAGGTCCTGGAGACTCATGCTGCAGAAATACTCATGCAGACTTAATTGGAAAGCTTCTTTAGTGACTCTGCTTTTTAAATGCTCTATACTTTATTTGGCTAATTACTCTGGCAGTTGCAAAGTAAACGAGATGTTTCATTAATGCATGCCCAAAAATGTGCAAACATCTTGCTCCGGATTTTCAGAGCTGCATGGAATTCAGCCACAGAACAAATTAAACTCGCTGAGAATTTTGTGGGTAAATCTTTCACTACTAATGCCTTTTGATTTTTTTGTTGGGAAGGATTGTGTTTTAAAATGTGTTCAAACCCAAACATTTAGGGCTAAGTATAGAATTCATCTACCAGCAGCCCAATAAAATTATTTTGGATGGGTTCCTATAAAGCATGCATTATATTCAGTACCCACTAAGTATGAATGGGAAACCCAGTGCTTGGTTGGAGCAGAACAGAGAAGAAATGTGGGCTCCTAAAAAGTCATTGAGTAATTTGATAAACTTGTACAGGAATTCAGACTTCTGGGGACTGCTTTATGGCATTGCCTTTACTCTGTGTCATAATATCCATTCTCTATTAGTGGTATTTGGATACTAAAGCAATCTCTCTGCTTTAATGCCAAGACTCTGGAAACATGCAGATTTGTACCTCTTACTGTGAAGTGAGCAGGGATTTAGTGCTTCTGCAAACATCAGTCAGTGCTGAAGTACCTTCAGAAGACACCTTGGGGCTGGATCAGCATCTGGGACAAATTGTCACGCTTACTTGTAGTCAAGAGCTCTGTGAGCAGCTCTGGGAATTCTGAAGTGTTTGGACATTGGGATATTTCAGCTGTGAATAAATGCTGTAAAACATATAGTACTGCCAACCCCAATTGTTCTAGTATCATGAGTCAGGCCTCAGAGGATCATGAGGACTGGTGGACATTTTTTTTTTTGGTGTGTTTTCTTCTTCTTTTTTTTTTTTTGTGTTTGTTTGTTTTCTGTTTCTTAAATAATACATTTTGTATTCTCTTTATTTGTACTCTGGTTTCTGAGCCTGCAGGGTATACTCCACTCACATTCTCAAACTTTTCTCTGCAGCAGTTCAGGGGCTTGCTGTGTGCTGTAAGTGCAGGCTGAGGTTCTTCCCTAAACACTTGACTTCAAGGCTACCGTGCTTTATGGAAAAATAGCAAGTAGTGCTGGAATGGCTGTAAAATCCTAGGAGCTGGCAACCCTCAGCATTGCTCTTAGAGAAGGCAGCAGGGTATGTGTGTTGGCATGTGCTGCAGAGCGTCCATTTCTTGTGGGTTGTGTGGCTGGGCTTGGAGAACCTGGTGTGGGGTGTTTGCAGGGCTCTGGCTGATGGGTGGAGATATGTGAGCACTTGCTCATCAGAAGTCTTAAGTAAAACGCAGCGATGCTGTCTTCAGCTTGGCTGGAAGGGCATCTATTGCAGGCTACACTCTTGCATCTCCTGCTTGAAAAATACCTGTTATTCCGTGGGCATGATGCAAATATGAGTTCCTAAACCCTGTAGCTCTTTCTGGCCAGATATTTCGGGGTACAGCAGAGCTGAAGAGAGCAACATTTTGAGGTAGAAACTCTACATTTGGAAGGCTCTAGGAGAGAGTTTTAGCACAGAGGAGCCTGGGCCGTCACCTGAAATGAATTCAGCCACATGGCAGGGTGCATTCTGCCAGAGCATGGACATTAGATTAACCTACAGGGACTTGCGTGGGCCTAAAATGAGGCACCTGGCATCCCACAGTGGGGCTGCTGTGCTGGTAGGAGGTAGGGAACTGCAGTAGGCTGAGCCCAGGGCCTATGTGAGGGCCACAGCAGCCTGGCTGTGCTGGTTGCATCAATGAGGATGTGTGCTGAGGCTGGTGGGGCTCTAGGCCCCAGCTCCATCTCCCCGCAAAGGCCACCCATAACTGGATTGTGGCTGGGAGCTGAGGATAGCAGGGACTAAATAACCTAAATAGAGGGTCAGGAGCCAGAGTCCCTGCTGACTGGAGCACGAGCAACAATCTCATGATGAGCAGGAGGCCTGACGGGTGCTGTGACATCGTTTTTGCCTGAATTGCTTCATTCTCAAGGTAACTTTGGGCCAGTGGAAAAGCCCAAATACTGGATGGAAGCAGCTGTCTCCAAAAAGCTATTCCTCATTATCTCTCTATGCGGCCCACTCTCATTCAGAACTAAGAGTTTCTTTGTGCGGTTTAGCTTAATCCGTTTCCAAAGCGGATTAAGCTAAACAGCACAAAGGACCTCTTACTGCTGAATGAGAGTGTCCACACGGAGAGATAATTCGAAATAGTTGTTCTGTGTTTTTTTTAATTCACACTCAAGCCCTTGAACAAAAACTTCCCCATACAGACAAACCCACTTGAGCAGAAACCTCCTATTTTCTGTCTAAACAAGATCTGTGTACTGTGTCCAGGTGCTGTAATAAAGAAAACAACGCATACTTCTCATTAAAAAGAGAGGAAGGAAGCTGGCATTGCTGGGCCCTGGACTATTTGTTTGCCAAGTTGCTCAAACCCAGGGTTGTTTCTCCTCTCAGTGGGATGGGAGGGTTGGGATTGGATTATGCATCAGATATTTCACTTGATAGACTGTGCACAGCTGTGTTTTCTCCTGCAGAAGGACCCAGAGCTGCTTAGCAAAGAGAAGGAAGGCTGCATTCTCTGTCCTATGCAGAGCTACTGGGAGGTGTCAGATCCATCTTGGAGAGCCTTTGGAGAGTTAGAGTTGTTGCACATAACTAGAAGTGATATCCTCATAAAACAACCTAATCTCTCCCCCAAACAGGGTTCAGTGCCTAATTTCACAAAGCTAAGCTAGAAATTTTTGTCCATCAGACTTTGCTTTTGAAACCATGGCTGGCTGGAGCCAGCGCTCTGGTTCCAGGGGAGCTTGCATTGAAGCTGTTCTTGTACTTGACAGACTGGTGAGCAAAACCAGCCAGCAGATCATGAGCAAAATCCCCTGAGTCAAGGAAGCACTGCTTATGCGTCCATTTTACCAGAGCAGCTAGAAAGATGTGAAGTAACTTTCTGAAGGTCATTTGGAGACACTCATGGCTTCCATATCTGCATTTTTATAAACATGCAAAAAAAACCCAACCCTGAATGTGGCCTGACAGGAAAAAAAAAAAACCCACAAAAACAAAACAACAAACTAACAAAGATACCCAGAGATAATTTTTCAAATTTAGACCTAAAATCAGAACATGTATCAGATCTTACAGGACAGTCTCTTTTGGTGCTCTGTGTTCTAGGAAGATCCTGCATGCCCATGAATGCTTATGTCAGATGCACCTTATTTTTCCTCTCTCAGAATTGGGAAGTCTGGGGCAGCCGAACCAGCCCTTCCTGTACACCAGCACGTGGTAGCTCTGCAGTCAGGCTCCCTTGTGTAGGAGAGATATATAGATGATGTGTAGTAGTCTGGCATGGAATAGCCTGGACATGCATCCAGATGTGTGTATGTGCATATGAGAGGCAGGGTGCCTTCTGACTTGCCTCTGTTATGGAACTAAGAAATAACCAAATCCTAACCATCGACCTTGCTCTTGGTGCACATTAAGGACTTGATTGTGTCTCTGGGCCTTGCTGTACTGGCCAGCAGGAAGATGTCGGTCTGCGCTAGTTTCCTAGGAGAGCTGAGCAGCTCTCTAACATGCATTTTTCCTGTTGGCAAGATTCAAAGACTTCTCAACTACTATTACTGTGGAAACCAGCTTCCCCTTCCCCTTCCTTTTCACTTTTTAGGCGTTGATTCAAGAAATCATTACACATCCATCCATGTTCAGGACAACATTTAAGGGTTTGCTCAAAGTATTTTCTTGTACAGTGACACTTTTCTGAGTTGGAGCACTGAAACTGAGCATTTGTACATAATAAAACTCTCTTCCCAAGAGATGACCATGGATTCAGCCAGTCCCCATCTAGCAAGTACTGAGAAAAGGTGGTGGTGAGGGACAGCATAGCACATCCTGAGCTCTTCTTTTTTGGAGCTTGTCCTTGTGATACACTTCTTCCCAGAGCTAAGGCTGCATGTTGTGAGTATGAAGGAGGGTTTTGGTCTCTTGTTACTCACCTGCCCTTTGGAAAATGCACAAAAGCTCTGTGGTCTCCTGCCTTGACTGAGAGGACAGTGTCTGCGAGAGGAGAGGCAAAACGACAGAAGTTCGCACTGCTGGCCATCTGTAGAGCAGAGTGATGTCAGTTTTGTGTGCTATGAGGCTATGACTGCTCTATAATATGGAAATGGTGTCAGGTGAGGGAGGAAAGCCGAGTGAAAGTCTCAAGACTTTCTTAGTTTACGTGTCCTGCTGTGAACACTTTTCACGCCAAGAAGTTGTGTGGAAGCAGTACCATTAGAAAACCCCGCATGGCTGCATTGCATAGAGCTTTTCCCTGGCAGCAGAACTTCTGTTGCTGCATGTTGGGCATGTCTATGTGGTTAATAAAAATGAAGCAAGCAAGAATTTGAATTGCTAACACTATAGCTGCTGCACGTTGACTCCCCATCCCCATGCTTTTCGGGCATGCTGAACTCTTTGGAAGGAAGTAGTTCACTGGACATGAAGTAACTTGCTCCTCATTAAGGACTCTGATGACCAGGACAGGTTACTCCGGGATAAGCTTTGGTTTGGATCTGAGACCTGCCAGTTGCTCCACAGTTGCTGCCTGAGGGGTAAATGTGGGGCAGCAGATCCCACTTGACAGTTGAAAGTGAGGTTATCCACATCTGTTTTGAGCAGAGCGTGTGCCTGGGCAGTTCCTGCTCCAGAGCTGCTGGAAGCTCTGGGTGAAGCTCACCCTGCAGGAACTTGTTCTGCTTGTCATGTCCAGAGCATGTCCAGGGAGCGACCGCTCACTTAGTACACAGACTGTTAGACCGCATACTGCGTAGGTGGCCCTTGGGACACCTCAGATTGCAGCATTGGGGCATCTGTGGGACTAGTAAATGGTGAGAGAATGACACCCCGGCACTGATGGGAGAGGAGAACAGACACACACCTGGCACCCTGTTGGCTTTTCAGCCAACTTGGCTACTCCTCACCTGGGTGCTGAGCTGGGCTCATGCCTCATGCATTTAAACATGAGCTACCTGTTTGCTGGCAGCTGGCTGTCTTGCTCAGGGCCTGGGTTCCCTCTCCTCTTCCCAAGTGCTTCCAAAACTATTAGTGATGCCTCCTGTGAGAGCAGAATTAGCAAGTCAGAGAATTAGGTGCAATTTTAAAATAGTTCCATTACCACTTTATCGCTACCTGTGTTTAAGTGGATTTTATAAACAAGCTGCTTGCAGAAAGCAGCTGGTTACCCCTGCCCCAGAGAGCTCAGGTCCTTAGCAGAGGCTGTGTGGTGAAAGGTGAGGCAGCAGTGTGATGAGGGGGCACCACATCCTCATGTCCCTTCCCCAGAATGGCAACATGTTCTGCATGCCACAAGTATACACAGCTGGGGGTGACATGCGGGTCCCCAGACTCCCAAGTTCACAGCTGCAGCTGCTGGGCCATCCTGCCTTTGGCATGCGGGGTTAATGCTGTAGCTGTCTTTGCATATTTTGCTGGAGGGAAGTAAAGGTAAAAACATACAGTTAACAAGCTATACTGCAGGTGAGCTCTGTGCTTTTTCCCTTGGAAAAAGCAGTTAAGAGACACTTAAAAGAGCAACACAAATTCCTGACATCAAAGAGTTAATAGCAGTGAGCATGGTACAATGGCTCATTAGGACTTAAACGTGGGCTGCAAACTCAGAAATCTTGATAATTTTGGTCTATAAGGACACTGAACTTTCAACCCTGGTTCAGCAATAATAAATGCCTGTTAAGTAAGGACTCCTTTTATTAAGGGAGGGTGGATGGATGCATTTCAATGGGCTTTAAAAGTATTGCTACTTATTTCAGCGTCTGCTGGACAAATGCATCCGGGCATGGGAAGGCATTTCAAGATCTGCACAAAAAGCACTTTGAAGTATAACCTCTGTGAGTGTCTTAGCTAAACCTGACTGCAGTTGGAAGCAGCGCTTTATTTATTTATTTGATAGTCCTTTTCTTTTAAACTTGCTTAAAAAGAAAAGACCAACATCACAAAACAAACAGAAATAAACCTTTGAGCAATTTAACGAAAATGCAGTTCTGAAACTTTGACCCGAAGTGAAAGGCAGTGGCGGGAGTTTGGCTTTTGAGTGGATGTTTTCATAAACATATCTACCAGTGCTGATTTCTGGAAGCAGAGAGAGACTCAGCTGCTCTCCGGGCTGTGGTTGAGGCGGCCGCTCGGGCTTGCAGCCCTGCCACTGTGCAGGGCTCGGGCACGCCACGCTCTGCGGCCCGCGCAGGAACAGCTGCAGCCAGGAGCTAAACACTTGGTAACGGCCCCTTGCACACCTGGGGAGGGGTGAAAGCATCCTGCGAGCATTCTGGGAGTGGAAGCAAGGCACGAGTGGCTGCAAGTCACAACTTTATAAGTTGCAATCATGCCTTGAGTTTGCACGTCTTGCCCAGCCTCTGCTGAGAGCCTAAGTGAGACTTGAAGGAGCGTGGTGTGTGTGTTTTACCTCGCCTCTCGGAGAGCAAGAGAGAGACCTCCGTGAAGAGAGTGACAGGGTTTGATATAAACCAGCAGGACTGCATTGCTGCCATTATTCGACAGTAAACCCTTTCACAATGCCATATGCTGTGCATTCCAGCGCAGCAGCGCAGGGTGTGATATAGTTAAAGCACGCTCGGCAAACAGGAAACGCTGGTGACCGCTGTGTGTGCTTTTCATGGAGATAAAGTAGCAAGAGCGTAACGAAAAAAAGTGCTGGGAACGGGGGGGAGAGCGGCAGGGTGAAGGAGAGGGATGTATTTTGGGCCTGACTCCCATCATTATGAAAACGCAGACAGGAAACGCAGCCAGGGAGCAACAGAGAAAATGCTGCTTTGCTCCAAGATGTTTGTTTTACTCCATTACACGTATTTTCTATTTTGCTGCTGGGTACCAGGAGTGGGTGTGTGGGTTTTTTTTTTTGTTGTTGTTTTTTTTCTTCTTTCTTTTTTGAAGTTCCTGCCACTCTGGGTTAGTATCCAACTCCCTTCCCCTCTGCCCTTCTCCGGTTAATAACCAAAGGCTATTTTAAGGGACTACAGTAAAGAAATTGAATCAGTAACACATTTCCTTACCCAGCAAAATACCCACACTGGTATTGAGCGTGTGCCATTATTTTCCCAGTGATCCCTCTGAAAAAAGGCCCCGCAAAGTCTCCTTGGAGTTAGGAAGTGGCTACTGCAGGGCAGCAGGGAAGACAGGGGGATGGGACCCACAGGTCCTCGGGTGGGGAGAGCTCTGAATCATAAGCACAGCATAGCTTTAATAAAATAAATGAAGTGGAGCCTTTTCAGTCGAGGGCAGACTGTATTGGTGCGAGTTGGGCTTTTAGCGTTCGTAGTGAAAATTGACAGGCTGAGAACTGGGACATAAACAAAAATGTCAGTCCCTGGGAGTCTTGTTCACTGGACAATGTCTCAATTGTTTCCGTGATTTTTCGCAGGCAGCAGGGGATATTGGGAGATTAACTGTTTACCAGCCAGGCAGGCTCTGGAGGTGCTTGCAGAGAGAAGCAGCGGCAGAAAATAGCATTTTTGTTTGGAAGCGATTAAGCACGTCAGTGGATGATAAGGAAAGGTCACGCTGTTCTCCACATACTTGTCTGCTGTTCCAGCTGAGCTTCGCGTTTCTTAAATTTTGTTTAGTTTTTAGTTCGTTCCTGGAAAACAGTTTTTTTTTCTTTTTTTCTGCTTTTTATCAGGAGAAGTCAGATTATGAGGCAGACATTGAGATATTTAAGAAGTGGGGAAAATGTGCGTGTGGAAGGCAGCGTTACATTTTAATTTTCATTTGTGCTTCTGCACAAAATGGCCAGGAGGCAAAGTTGGATATTTTAAAGTCATCTAGATTATTTGGAACGGGCTGAAATATGAGACTGGGAATGCCCTTTATTTTACCAACTGTTGTACAATCTTGCTTAAGTCTCAGAATAAAAGACCGTCTTCAAAGAAGGCAGAGGAGAGAAGAGTGATTCGGTTGTCTCAATCTACTTTTGCTTTATTTATTATAAAAACAAACATTGAAACCTGTTGCATACCAGCCTATGTGGGCAAAGCTCAGGACGCTGCAACTGGTAACTCTTTACTCGTTGGAGCCCGATTGTGTGTTTTGTTGTGGGCAGAGGGAGGGGGAGGGGATGACGAACTGAAGTTGCTTCTTCAGGGCGCAAAAGCTGTTGAGGTTTATTTGCAGGAACATAAACCTGTTTTAATAAACGCGGCTCTCGCCTCAGCTGAGTGAAGCTGAAACATTTTGCAGGCTGGGAGCCAGCTTGCTTGGTGTGCAGCAGCCTGCTATTAAAGGTCTGGGATGTGCTGAGGTGGCTTTAACTTAATTTATGGAATAATAACACATCCCATTTTCATTTCCCTGCATCCTCCGGCTGCTTTGTGTTTGGGTGCATGTTCACAGCCCTGCACTTTCTTCTGCTGTCCAATGCTGCGTCCCTTGCCCCCATCCCCTTTCTTGCAGCCCTTCCTGCTGCAGCCCAATGGGAGACAGAGCAGCAGAGGGAGGTCTGCTCCGTGCCTTCCTGCCAGGCAGGAAATTGCCTCTTCCGTCCATGCTGCAAACTTGTAGCGTAGCAAAACTTGTGCTCAAGGACGGGCTTCTCCCAAAATTTCTAAATGAGAGACGCTCTCTCACATGTGATAAGGAAGGGGAAAGGAAGCTGTGGCTCTGAGGATTCTCCCCGTTTGTTGTGTGCTGATGGGAGAGAGGGAAGAGGGTAAAAATAACTGCAGCGCCCACGGGCTCTCTGCAAAAGGCTGGCAGTACAGAGAGAGCAGGGAGGGCGAGCCGCTGCCCTTTGCAGTCTGGCCAGGGCTGGGGATACTGGGCACTGAAAGCACGAGCCAGAGCCCACGCGGAAAATCTGGCTGTGTGTGTGTTTGGAATTGATACTGTTTTCTGAGATGCAGAAAACAAAAGTTGTTGACATGTTGTAGCACTCGATTCCCTGGGTAAGTATCCAAAGTAGGGCTGGATCTAATAATTTGTATTTAATCATTTGTGCAGCTAAATGAATTGCTCCTCCTGTTAGTTAGCCATCACTGACGGGATCATGATTTTTCCCTCAGTGTTTGTTACTCATGCCTGAGGTTCAGTGCCGAGCCTTGGAGGCTATCCACCAGCAGCTCCGTCAGCGCTGAGCCCTTCTGCGCCGACATGGGGAACATGTGACACGTTTCCGTTCCCTGCATCGAGCAGCAAATGATACTCTTAATGAATAAAAGTTTATTTTCCATGAAGATTCTCCAGCACTTGCATAAATTCACCATCTTGGCAAGCGTCCTTACCACCGAATTAGTTTACTGATGTTGTAACAGAAAGTGGTTGGATTTGTCGGTTAGAGAATTTCTCTTTATTTGTTACAGAGTACTGCATAAAGCTAATACAGCTCAGGTTGCCATTGTCTTCTGCATTATATAAACAGTAGGAAAGAAATCACCATTGGCATTTTGAAGTTTTTTTTTTAGCTCTGTTCTGAAATTTCTGCCCCTTTCTAATCATGCAAGTCAGCTTCACGAATACTAGCATACAAGGGATTCTCCACCTCCCTGCTCCTCCTCATCTCATCCAGAGGTTAACTCTTCCAGGTGAAACAAAACTGTCCATAGACTACTGCAGGACATGTTCCTGAGATGTCCTCTGTATGATGTTGGCAGATGACACTACAAGAGTTTTACAGAGCCTCAGCAGCAGGGCGTCCTCTCTGCCTTATCTCTCACCTTCACTCTAGGGCGAGCCCAGAGGAGCCCATGGAGCTCAGCCATAGTGCTCTCGTGTCCCTTTGCCTGGTGGTACCTGAACACAAGTGTGCAAGTTGTCAAAGCAGCAAAGCAAGAAACAGGCTCAGTCCCATTTGCCAGTGCATTGTAAGACTTGGATCTTGTCTAGAGCGAAGACAGGCTGGGCGGTGTGAGGGTTTGTATGCGTCTTGTTGCTGTGCTTGCACTGTGAATATTGACCCAGCTCAGGGAGATAGGGGTGTGTGGTGGTGTTACAGGTACAGAAGGGAAAGGAGTGCTCAGAGAAATGCTCCTGTTTTTCTGGTTGGGTGTTTGGAGGCATGATGGAAAATTGCCACAGATTTCAGATAGTCCCAGAAGTGTAGGCACTCTCCCTCCTCCTGGGCGGTCAACAGGAGAGCGGTACCCATCTGTGAGGGCTGAGCAGCTAATGTGGGGCTGTGCCTTGTCTTGGGTAAATAGCCTGCTGGGAATCACTCCTGCTTCTCTGAGAAGGGGACTTTGAATATCTTTAATGCTGCTTAAATATTTTCTGGTGAAACCCAAGGGCAGATGCACACGTTCAGTTTGACCAGAGTCTTCCCTGTGGGCCGCTTCTGCACACGGTTATGGAGGTGATGGTGGAAGTTCTAGATAGTGGAGCTTAGCACTTATGTAGCACTTCATGTTTCCAAAGTGCCGTACAAAACCGAGGCTCTGTATCAGTCCCTGGGGGAAGGCAGAGCTCAGTATTATTGCCCTCATTTAGGGGCAGAAAGGCTGAGATGCAGAGAGGTTAAGTGGTTTGCCCAAGCCCACACAATGAGTCAGTGTCAGCTCACAGATTAGACGTGGAGCCTTCCTGGCACTTGCTGTCCTTGTGCAATCAGCTGGGGAGCACCGGTCCTGTGAGGTGCTCCTCATCAGGTGCTGGGAGCTTTGGGCAGAGCCTGCGTGATGTGCTGTGGAGACCCTGTCTGGACACTGCGTGGGTTGCTGCTGTTCGCTTTAACATATACTTACTGGATATTTTAGAAAACAGTCCAAGAGGCAAAAAATAAAATAAAATAGCTTTCAGTTGTGGAATATCTAGAGTGCAAAATATTTTTCATCTAAAGATGACATCTCACTGTGCTTGGGCAGCTGTGAGCAGTGGTGTAACCCAGCGCTGGGAAGTGCTGATTGTGGGTGGAAGCAAGGCAGGCCTTCTGCATCAGCAGTGTTTTACAGCTCTTCGGGAGGAAGGCACAATGAGGGGCTCAGGTTTGTAGTAAACAATGGCTGGTCGACACGTGGGCAGCTCCCACGTGAGAGTGCTTTTGTGAGGGAATAAGGGTGCTTCTGCCCAGTGCACGGCAATTCACGTTCAAAGTAGATTAAGCTAAACTGGGAAGATGCTGTTTATCTGAAGTTGTGGGTTCTGCAGCTGTACTTAATCTAGAATAGATATTCTCCTTTAAAATTGCATTTATGTATTTTAGATTGATTTATCTTTTCCACATGGAGACAAGGTCTCATTTCTTAAAGCAGAATTTGGTTGAGATACTGACATTTTCCAACACTGGATGCCAGGCAACACTCTCCCTCCGCTAGGTGGTGTGGATTTTCAGATGGGCCACTGCTGATCTCTTTTAGGATGGGATCAAGCTGGGGATATCTTTAGGAAGTTCTTTTCCTAAAAGCCCAGTCAGGCTGTGGCTACTCACAGCCTCACTCTCTGGAACGAACGAATGAATGAAACTAAGCTGGTGAAACATACAGGGGAATGTTTATGGTTTCAGAGGAGCCCAGTGCAGTGGTGTTTGGGGTTCCTGGCTCTCTGGGTCTCTCGAAGAGCGAAGCCGCAGGGCTGGCCCGCTGCAACGGGTGCCGGGCGGGATCAGGTTGCAGGGCCGCGGCTCTGCAGGAATGCCGATGCGTCAGCGGGAACCCGCAGGGTGTGGTGTGAGCCCACGCCGAGCTGCGAAGACAATGAGGCTGTGGTAGGCATTATGATACTGCAGAGCCCGTGCTAATCTCGGTTGCATGTGGTGTGGCCTGTTTGGATTAAAATACAAGGGCCAGGATTTGTTGTTTTTTCCTTTCTCTTTTTTCTTTTCTTTTTTATTGCCAGCTCTGCCATCAGCTAGTCCTGTGTCTCTGTGCTAGTCGTTTAATATCTTTGTTCCTCTGAGAAAGCACAAATAACTTTCTTGTACGCGTGTCATAAGTTTGAGTTAGTACGTGCAGGCCAATTTCTGAACTTTACACCAAGCCCTTATACCCAGTTGAGTCACTGCATTTGTTTTGCAGGCTCATAAGTTTCCAATTCAGTGGCAGTGGGTTCTGGTGATGGGTTCTGCAGCACGTACTCTCACACGAGCCACAGCTGGGCAGAGCCACACCTTGTGCCCCGGGCAGGAGAACCCTGAAACCCATCCTGTCCTAGAATCATAGAATAGCTTGGGTTGGAAGGGACTTGAAAGTCCACCCAGTTCCAACCCTCCTGCTGCGGGCCGGTTGCTACCCTCCACAGCAGGCTGTGCAGGGCCCCATCCAATCTGTCCTTGAGCACCTCCAAGGATGGAGTAACCACAGCTTCTCTGAGCAGCCTGTGCCTTGGTCCCAGGTCCATGTGAGTGGTGGTTTTGCACCTCTCTGGCTGAATCTACCTCATAAGGCTGAAGACCAACCACATGTTCTTCACTGGGACTGGAGTTGGTTGCTTGTTTTTCCCCCTCCCTTGCCCCATGGCTTGTTTGTGTGACATCATACAAGGCTTAGGTGCTGTAGGTTATCACACTGTATGTTCAGCATTCACGGGTAACAATCAGAGCCGTACCTCAATGCTCTGAACTGTTATACTATGGTGAAGTATGTCATAAGGTGACCAGAGATGCTTCCCCCCACCCTCACTGCCCACATGCCTAAATAAATATCTGACATGGAAGTCAAGGTACAGAAGGCAGCTGGGTTGTACAAAAGGTCCTGTCTCCCTTCTGTTGTTGTTATTTTTTTAAATATAATTTTCCTGATGGGTTGAGTGGCTGTCTGCAGGGGAATAAAAGGATGGAGAAGAGATTTTGGCATTTCTTTGAGCAGCAGCATGTTTGTTCTTTGAAATCTGGGATTTTTTTTGTTTGCTTTGGGTTTTTTGTTTATCTACTCATTTGGACTTTTTTTTCTGTTGTTCTTCCCTTTCATGCATGGATAGGAGAAATTGTGTGCATGTGTGTGTGGTGCCCTGCCAAGCAGAGAAACTAAGCAGACAGCCTCTATTGCTTTTGCTCTCACATCTCTAACTTAATTATGGGGGAGGCAAGGGGTGTGTTGTGTTTAATGTACTCCATGCTTCCAAAACTCTGCACCCTTGTATGCTGGGGGCTGACCATTGGCACGGTCTTTCATTAATATTTTTTATTTATCCTCTCCTTCTGAATTACTACTTTTGATTCAGGAGCTTTTTTGTAATGGAATTCTTTTATTTTTATTTTTATAATTGCTTCTGGATCCGCAGAAGTGCATGTCGAAAATCATCTCAATGTCACTAGTCTTTAGTTCAACAAGAACGCTATAGAAACGAAAGGTTCTGTCATCCATCAGATTTTCTGTTCCATTTGTTGAAGATGAAAGGCGAGCGAATTTAGTGCTCACTTTCTTCTCCTTCTGACAGTTATTGATCCTCGCTGGAACTCTGCGATTCGCGCTCTGAGCCGGCCGTGACATGGGGAATCCCCAATTCATTATGTGGGTGCTCACTAGCGCCACTGGAGTAAGGCTCAGTTGCCCTTCTCGTTTCAAAGCCGTTTATTATTTTTCAGCTGCACTTTCTGAGCTGGGGTTTTCTTCCCTTCTCACCCCTTTTTCCTAATGAGACTTTTAATCTGCAAGGTGTTAATGTTTGAGAAACAGCTGCTATAACAGGAGGTGAGGTGGTTTGTTTCAGAGGCTTTCTTGATTTGTGCAAAATCAGAAATGGCTGCATCCTTTTATTTGAAACAGTGGGGTACTGGAAGGAGAGAACCTGCAAGCCATTGTTTCTTAAGGTGAATTTTGTACTCCTCAAAGATGTGAGATTTTTGGGCTAGAGACAGCCCCTGTGCTCAAATCAGGACTGAGGAGTAAGTGTTTATCCAGTGGTTTCCATCTCTAGAATTAGGACTGCAAAGATAAAAGAGGAACTAGTGCAACACTGGGAAGTACTACAGCCTTCCATATCCGCTTCCTGTACAGCCTGGTCGGAGCAGGGACTGATGTGGTTCCCCCACCTGTTCCCTAAGCCAGCCCCACACAAGCACAACCTGTTCTGCTATGTGCTTGCAGCCTGGAGCCAGCTTTAAGCTGGTTGGCGTCATGGATGAGCCCAGATAATATGTTGGGATGTGCTCTGCTGCATGGTCATGTCCTGGGTAATGCCTGCATGGTGGCACCATCTTCTAGAAACCTGTTTGTAGCTCTCTGCTCTTTAACAGAACTCCTGTGCAGCAGTGCAATACCTCCACTTTTGGGAGCGAAGGTGGTGAGGTCTTGCACACACATTTTCCAAGCTTCTACTTATTTAATGACGATGTGAGGTGCAGTGAAGAAGTAATCTGTTGCATCTCCCCCACTGAGCAATGCCAAAATGATAGCTCTACTTTTTGTTTGTGCAAATGTTCATGTGTCCTCTGCAAGCAGTCAGGGCCATGTGCCATCCTCACTCTCCTGCCCATCCTTGTTCTTCAGGCTCCTTTGTTCCTTATCCCTTGGCCAACAAACCTTATTTCCTAGCAAAATCTTCAGAAATAGAATGGAGGGAACCACCTGTTTCTAAAGAGGTGAGACGTACCAGTGTGCTGTGGGTCATGGCCTTTGCTGGTAGAGCTTGCTGCAGGAGGGGAGGGCAGTGAGACTGGTCTGTGCCGCGCTGATCACTATCCAGCTTCTCCCGGCCGGCCGCACGCTTTGCAGGAGGTTGGCGGACCCTTAAAAATGGAGTTTCACATCTGCTTTTGTTTATCCTTTTTGCTGCAGGCAAGGCTGAAAACTTAATAAATTGCATGAAACCTAAGGAAGCATGAATATAAAAGAGTATTAGATAAATTACGGAAGCCTGCCTACCTGCAACATTTTTTATAACATAAATGGTACGTGTGTATTATTTCTCTATAAAAGCACCCACGCGCCCCAGCCTCACGCTGAGGCTCTCTTGTTTAAGCATTCTTGCGTTCTTGCTACTTCTGCTCCTCAGCTCCCACCTCTGACTCCTCCCTAATTTTAACATCATTCTTCAGTGGCAGACGTTTAACACACTGGCGCTCTGAAGATGTGATGATGGTTTTTCGAAGGGTATTTATAAAGCGTTGTTTTATATATATATATTTTAAAGTATTTTGGAGTTTCATCTCTGAAGGAGCAGATGAAAGAGAAATCCTTGTAATGCTGGTAGCGTATGCACACTGTACAAAGAATGTCTCCAAATACTTTCCTTAATATGTGCCTGTATTTGCTCTAATGTACTCACCATTTTTTCAGCCCAGCTCTGCTGGCAGGGGCAGGGATGAAAGGGGAATTGCATGAGAGAAACAATAAAGTCGTAAAACAGACACCTTAGGAAGAGATACTGTAGCTTCAAATATTTACAGTTCCTTTGTGAGAGAACTGGCATTGCACATTAACCTTAATATAAGTGTAATATAGCATGTATCTGAAGGCAGAATCGAAGAATACAAATTTCTGTGGCTAATGGTTTTTGAATAAATTCAACACAATTGTTTGACAGTTATTAGCAGAATGTGTGAAGCAGGGGCTATGCAACACTGTATACTTTGAAGACCTTGAACTATTTCTACCAGTTAAGAGCTGTTAGATAGAATCTGCTGAAAATTAGCTTCATTCAGTTATCATACAATATAGTGAGCTGTTCTGGCAAGCAGCATTCTCTGCTAGCATTGAAGCAAAATAAATTCTTCTGTTCCTATGGCCTGAATTGCAGAGGTGAGATTGCTGGGCTTCTGTGCGCCTGTGCGCCATCCATCCATGTGTGTAAGGAGATCTGTGTCTCTACACATTTTTTTTTTCCATATAATTTGCCCTGCTCCCATGCACGGTGCTTGCGGTGCACAGGCACTGTGGCACACACTAACACTGACCTGCAGAGACGCTCCTGCTTCAAAACATTGTAATGTGACATTGGCTTGGCCTTCATCTGGGCATATATGAGAATAACTGGTGGCTGTATGGTGGCAAAAACCAAGCCAAATGCTTGTGATGGCTTTTCCTGGGTTTAAAATGAATGTGTGGGCCTTAAGGGAGGAGAGGAGGAAGAAGAAGCACTAAGAACTAGTGGAGTGTGGCGCTCGGCATACAGAAGGCCACAGCTCAGTGCAAGCAAATGCAGAATTAAGTTGCTCACTCTGCTATAGCACCTAGGCTAATTTGTCTGGCTAATTACAGTGGGTGTAGAAGTATAGCCACGCCATTAAGCAGCACCCATGACCCAGACCAGTGTCCCTGCATGGCATTATAAGCCCTACTGGGGCTGGCTGGGCAATGGAAAATGTCTCTGTAGGCATGCTGGGACACCCTCCCAGCTACATGGTGACACTGGCCCAAGGTAGCAGTCTGCACGGTAGGACTGTAGTATGCTATCCATGTACTCTCACAGGCACTACACGTGTTATATAATTGTTTTTAGAGAAGATAAATGAGTTATTTACCAGTGACTGCCGATACCAACCATGTGTAAGAGCAGTTCTTGTTAACTGTCAGATTCCTTGTGGTCAGCTAGCGCCCAGGTCTTAGTGGAGTCCTTGCAGGCGGTGTGTAGCAAAGATGTTCCCATGGATAAAGCATGAGGAGTGGTGATTTAAGCTGGCACTTCTTGGAGCAGGGCTGAGGGGATGGGAAACTGGCCTTGGGAGTGGGTAGAGCCATGAAGAGTTTCCCAGTTTATATTGAGAACTGGAGCAAAGTGAATTGGAGTGGCATAAACAGGATTCAAACGTGACTGATCTGCTAGGGTGTGTACAGGAATAGCAAGACTGGCTGAAATAAAGCACAAAGGATTCTTAGGTAACTGCTTCGGTTAAGGAAGCCAAAAGATCAGATCTGGTGGCAAGAAACGGTAAGCTGTTGAAATGGATGGCTGCAGATGCCACTAACTGCTTTAATGTCCTTTTTATGCTCCCTATCTACTCCAAATGCCACTTGGAATAGCATCACTGCTCTTGTGAGGATAGACCCCACATACTGAAGAGGCAGCAATCAGCCCTAGCAGGGGTGGTGGGAATCCAAGCATCAGTGTGTGGAAAATCTGTTGCTCTTGAATGGGAGGGGGCTTCCACCACAAAACCAGCCCATTCGTTTTCCGTTAGAGCCTGTAGACAATAGATCCCACAACCCCGTGTGGTCTCTGGAATATTATAGGACCTACGGTCCCTTCTCATTTACCATGCAGACTCCTAAGAGAAAGAGTTTTGATCACTGCCTTGAAGTGCTTAAAGTTGAACTCGTCATCCCTGGTAAAATTGTTACGGTACACATAGTCCCAGCGTTCTGCAGGATGCGAACAGGCATCAGTGGCTGGTTTCCCTGGTATTTGTAGCTATAGAAGGCACTGTCACTAGGACATCATCAAGATTTAAGCCCTACTGGTATTTGCTTTGCCCCCAAGTCTTTTCACAGCATGGATGAGTTTCAGAATAAAAATCTACGATGATTCCCTGAAGGAACTGGAATTTCTGGGTGTTGCAAAGTCCTTATTAGGAAATTGGAAAGATACACTGATGAGTGTGCCTGTTTAAAATCAGATAGTATAAGAGTTCCCACCATTATTCTTTCTTCTGGAAGGATTGTTTGTTAACTAAGTTGGTGTTTCAAATTAGAATGAAAATGGAAAAACAGCAAGTAAGCAAATGGATTTTTTGAAGTTTAGGTATTTACTGTATTGAGAAAAAAGATAAATGGATAAATCCTTTTTGTACTGGTACCATGGATTAGTAGATACTGGGGTCAACTTTTTTACTTCTCCTTTCCCACACCTTCAGTGTGTCTGAATTTAATTAACTCTGCTCTGCACATGCCCTAGCAGATTTATATTTATTTTAATCTTATTTTTATCAGTATTGCCCTGCATGGAATTATCCCACAGTTTTGTTACTAAGAGAACATATCAACAGTAGGACTGTATCATGCTGCCTGCGCACGATACTTCACCGTTTGGGGTTGGTGGGAAGCTCTGGTATGGTCCAATGACGTTCACACTGCACAGCTCTACCTAACTTTATTTGAAAGCACGAAGCTAGGTTGGTGAAAATGCTCACTGGGACTAAATGTTTCAGTGCTCAAAATTAGACTGTGTTGTAATCGGAGGGACACAATTCTAGCAGAACAAGATCTCTTGTGTGGTTAGTAAATCTCAAAGTTCTTAAACTTACTTTTGGGTTTTTGTATCATTAGTTGTGAAACTCTGGAGTGAGTGTTAAATGGCCAAGGGGTGCCAGACCCATTTTGTAGCCATGGTATTTTTTTCACCCTCTTGTTTCTATTGTAAGTCTGTGCGAGATACCAGTGCTCTGATGGATTTGGTCTTTCTATGGCCTTCAAGACTGAGTTGCGGCATCTATTGGGCCTGTCTGCTTACTACTTTATTACATACCAGTTAACAGCACGGAAGATGCAGAATATCTCCCTTAGCTGGGGGGTGGCAGATCATGGGTAGCATCACTTCAGCCCTGGTTTGCTGTGCAGTGTTCACCTAACGGACAGATCTCCTGGAAGCATGGCCTAGGGAATTTGGAAATCATCTCAGATGGAAATGCCCAGCAGTTGTTTTGCACTTGTTAACAGCTTTTGTCAGGAAGCCTTAATAGTGTCACTCCAAAGCATTTAACAAGTGGCTTCTTTGACAGCCACAACTCTATTGATAATGAGGGAGTTTATCTTATGAAAGTGCTGCAAAGAAATTAAGGAAAGGGGAGCCATGAGTAAATTGCTGTAACACAACTTCTGTTTAATAGAGAGCTGTTTGTACAACAGGTGGGTTAGCAGATGAAATTCCCAGTAATTCTTTAGACAAGGGCTTGACTCTAACCATCTATCCAGAATCTGTTCTCCTTTCTGTAGGTTTTAGACGCTAATGACAGTGATGAGTAAGAAAAAATATTCCATCCAGATGCACTCTTTCTAACACAGGCATTAAATTTCAGGCAAGGAAACGCTGAAAAGAAAAAAAAATGCTCTCCAGCAATTGTAATTAAGGGAAGAGCTCCAAATACCTGTAGCAATATGTCAGTATTTTGAAATAACGTTGCGTCATGTTTTACCTGAAACTTCATTAATGATAGTATAGATGGACTCTTTATCTTGCCAGCATCTGCTCTACTGCTGGTTGAGACTAAGGGCCAGGCATGTGGAGTAATTCTGTTGAAATAGTTGTTTTTATGTTTTATGCAACTGACAACAAAATCTGGCCTCTGGAATTCCCAATCAGCCAACCAAAGTCTCTCTGAGCTCACTGCAGGGTTTATTCCGTAATGCAACAAAGGCAAGCTGCTAGACGCAGCCTACAGTAAAACTACCTTGTATTGAGCTATGTACCCGTAAATACTCAAACATCTCTAATAGTGTAGGTCGGGGTCACATTTCACCTCTCATTTGTTGCTCAGCATTGGAGGAAACTGAATCTTGAGTCCTGGGGCTTCAATCCATTGGCTTATGTGCATGGGTGGCTTGTTTCTAAGCAGTCTGTAATTCAGGAGGTAAAGGTAATTAAGAATCAATAAGTCTGTGGACTGACTTTCTTTCTGTAGTACCCCTGCCTTGTATTAGGAAAATGCAAAAGGTTAAAAAATCAGCTGCTCTGTGTCCATACTGCTTCCCATTGGACTTGCCATTTGGAGAGGGCTTGTTCAGGGGAGCTGCATTTGAATGCTGGGGCTGGTGTTTGCTCATGCTCAGTTATCATGCAGATGCTTTGGGTGGCCCAATAGCCATCTCATTCCGCAGCTCCCAAGGGTGCCCAAGCAGCCGATGTTTTTCCTAGGGTGTTACAAAGTATTCTTTTTGTCTGCCAGTGCCTCACAGCATCCAGAGTATTGAAAGAAACTTTAGGGACTTGGTGAATCCTGGAAAAGGCTGAGGGAGAACAGAAGCAGGTTGCTACAGCTGCCAGAAAACGGAGCATGCTGAAATCTGCTGGGAGGATTCATGGTGGAGGCAGTAACTCTGCTGACATTATGCCATCCTATCTGCTGTTTGCTGCCAGCTGGGGAGGTCTGTGTGGTGGCACTGGAGCTGGTGACTCCAGCCCACTGCTTCTTGGTCATAGGCTTCAGGCTGGTCCCCAGCCAGTTCTGTCGCAGCGCCCAAGTCACGGAGCCGGTTGGTGCAAGTCCTGTGGGTGGCAGGCAGATGGCCCAGTGGAAAGCAGCAGCTTCCTCCCTCACGCAGCCACCTGAAATAAGCTCACATGAGACTTGGTTCTATCAGCCTACAGCTTTTATGTTGTTGACCAATATTTTGTTCTTGCTAGGTGTTTGACCATCTCCTTTTTCAGAAGTTTAACCTATGCAGATTTTGTGTTCAGCCTGGGACAGAAGAAAACTTTTCCAAGTTCTGTCCACTGATGAAATGAACGAAAAAATTTACGAGCAGGAATGATTTGGCCTTCTCAAATTGCTGAGTGGGAACAAGGGAAGAAGTGAAACGCATTGCATTGGTGCAGAATATGCCTTTTGCTTTCTGGTCGTGATTTGTACACAGGGGGTGTATATCAAGCTTTGCTCCTGAATTTCTGTGCGTCTACAGTCTACACCAAACTTGTGTCTTCCTGTCATCACACACCAGTGCTCAGAAGCACAAAGTCTTTTTTTCCTCCTCACTTCAGCCTGTGCTGGGAGCTCTCCTTCCCTTTCTGACAGAGCTGTTCTCCCGTTAAGGCTGCTGTTGCCTTTGCCCTTACAACAGCCCCTTCCAACTGTGCCGTGTGCTGGTGTTCCTCCTCCCTTTCCGTCCTCTCGTGGAGCTGCAAGGAGACGGGTGAGGGGAAAAGGGAAGGAGAGGAAAAGTCATTTGGACCAATCCAGGCTGCCTTATCTTTGTCGTGTTGTGAAAACACTTTGGCAATTTCCTTTTCAGTGTTTGCAAGCATATAATTAAAAACATTTTCAATTTAACATATTTTAGTTGAATATAAGGTAACTTTTTAAGCACTTCTCTTTTCTTCATTCTCTTTTGGTTGCTGCTGTCTTTTGAGTCACCTTCTTGGGATGTTGCTTGAAGTCCTCCTACCTGCCTGTCCTCTCCTGGGTGCTCTGATTCCCTGATGTGCTGCTTCTCAATTACAGTGTTTGCAGTCATGGGAAGCTGGCATAGGCTTGCACCCAAGCCCTGGAACGGCCTCCCCATCCTGACTACATTTGGAGCATGGAGTCTGCGAGTCAGCACTGGCCAGCTGCAAAGGGGTAAAGCTATTTGCAGGACTCAGGACTGGCCTCCTGGAGGCTGCAGTGAAAGCTCAGATTTATGTCACCTATGCGATGATGTAATCCTTCGAGGAGGTAGACTTCAGAGAGGGTGATGGTACTGGAGCTTGACTGTGACCTGACAGCATTCAGAGAGGGACAGCAAAAGTCAGGGTCTCGGGAACGGTTGGTATGGGCTGTCCTGTAACTGTCTCTGTCCAGCACTGTCCCTCTCTCGAGAGAAGCCTCCTGTTGATATTTATAAGCCTGTAGTTCCTCATGCAAACTGAAGCCTTCGCAGTTTTTTAGGAGTTCGGTCTTAAAATCCAGACTATGCGATCTGCCGTTTTGCTGGTTACGAGATGAGTCGTTGGAGATGTGTTTGGGATTTACAGATGTGCCTTTAGAATTTCACGTTAAGGCTATTGACTAATGGGCAAAAATAACTTGCCATGCTGTGCTCAATGCAGATTTTTATCAAGACCAGCTATGTCCACTGGTGCCAAGTACTCATGTTGCACAGTTGTAAGTGGTTGTGCACAGACAGAAGTAACAGAAAGTCAGACTGGTAAATATTTTATTAATATAACTTAATCTCACCGCCAGTAGCACTCTCAGAGTAATGGCTTGTGATGACTTTAGACATTGTCGTGCCCCATTTATCATCTCAGTGTTTTGGGAGAGAAACTTCCACATATTCAGAAGAGTTTCTCTCTTTTTTTTGCTGCAGCTGATAGCACGACAGTACCGTCTCTACTTCAGTGCCTGCTAGCACCAAAGCTTCCCCCTCCCCAGTAAACAATAAGCTCTTTCTTCCTGATTAAAATATGTAACTAAGATATTCCAAACACTCCTGAGTGCTAAGGAGTATTCAACTAATAAACATACTACTTTATTCCCTCTGATATACCTAAGGTTTTTGAGACCATCCTGTATTATTCTTCTCTTCTACTGAATGGAAGGAGCGACTTCTTATTTAATTTTGGCTCTAACCCCCCATTTGGATAATGTTATTTCTAGGACACCTAAACCCAAGCTATGTGAATGCCAAGCCCTGGGATAGCCATGCAGATATTCTGTACAACGCCTGACATACGCTGAGCTTGTGCATTTTAGCCATATGACAGTATTCTAAGCCAAGTCAATTTTATGTTCATTTCTTTAATTACCATTCTGTGAGACATCGTTTCATATGTTGTACTGAATTTCCAAGTGTCTGGTCTCTGTTACGTTGCTGTTCTCATCTGTTAAATAGGCAATTTCTTTGGGTAACAACACCAGAAATAAATGATTTGAGTTTGGCTAAGGCAGCAGGATTCTTGACAGTGATGCGCATTACTTTGGCCCATATCTCTCAAAGAGTGAATGAAATACACACAACACTTAATTCAAAACGTGAGTGGTCTTGTGTGGAGGGGTAGGGGGGAAGAGGGAGTGCCCTGAAAAGCACAGGGAAATGAATGTGTTGTCTCTACTGCAACCCACAGGCAGAGACAGTGGCTGCAGTCTGCTCGCACCCTTTTCAAAGGCTCTGGTCTGCCTCGCTGCAGCCCCACTGTCTTTCTGCGGAGGGTTTCTGCTGCACCGCAATGTCTGGGGACAACACAGCGATGCAAAGAGTCAGCAAATCTGCTCTGGGACACCATGCACCAACCCAAAGGGTTAGGAAATGTGAATTCTTACATCAGCCAACCACATACCCTGGGTGACCTTGGCAGCTCTCATTTCGTTCCTTCTGGGACGTGGTTGAAGCCCCAGCTCCTTGCACTGGCCGTGGGTTGGTGTCTGTCGATCCCGAGCTCCTTGTACTGGCCGTGGGTTGGTGTCTGTCAATGAGTGCACGCGGTAATTCTGCTGGAGCATGGATTTTCTCTACATTTCCTACTTTTTTTCCCACTGTGGCTCTGCCCATGTTACTCCAGTTCCTCTAAGTAAGCCCTCCAAGAGCAGTGTCAATCAAGCCTAAATAGTGGCTCTTCAGTGACTTTAATCCCATGTGTTTCCCATATGAGTTTATAGAATTCAGTATAAACTTACTTCTGTAATTTAAACAACTAGACTTTCTACTCCTGCTTATGAGACATCACGGACAGCTCTGGGATATGCTTCTGCTTTCTGCTAACCAGTGTCAGTGCTGGTTTGGCTTCCCGTGTTTTCCCCTGTGGAGCTCCTGTTGGCAGCATAGGGGAGCTGGGGGGCTCTGGGATTGGGGGATACCACCAAAGTGCCTCCATGGTGGTCACGGACTGAGGAGCCAGTTTTACAGCAGGAGGCAGAGCTGGCACCTGAGTAAGTTCTATTGTACAATTTTTGCTTTTCCTTTTGGTAAGACAGTGTTCTGTCTTCCTGTTGGAAACCTTTCTCTTTTTTTTCCCAACGCCATTTATGACTCAGTTTCGTGGTACACCTCTCTGCCGTTTCTCTTATTTTTCCTGCTCTGTCTCAAAAACTGTTCTTAGAAATGAAGGGGAAAAAGTCAGCCCGCTCCTTCCTACTCCTTCAAGTAATCATTTTGTGCATTGCACAGTGGTTTTAATTAAAACTCTTATTTATATGATTTTTATAATAGCCGTGGGTTCTCCCCGTTCTGTGCATGTTAATCTGGCCCAGCTGTAAATTACTGCACTTGCACATTAAAATAACTTGCAGTGAGCCTTGGCAGCACTGCTAGAGGCTCTCCTGAATCCACTGGGGTCTTTGTTGCGTGTTTTAAACATTTCTGCTAAGTGCTGAGTTTCCAGGGTACCTAGTGGGGTGCCCTCCTCCAGGAGTTACAGGATTTAGGTGGGGAAGTTTTGTTAACAAGGTTTTTGGTTGAGGAAAACAGGAGGGTAGTTATTATTGCATAGAGTCTGATCGTCCTTATGGAAATGCCTTTGGGAAGCAGGGAGAAGAATATTCTGTTGGTTTGCAAGGAGACAGATCTGTGTTGCTTTTAGCAGTGAGGGAGGATGAGGCGCCAGCAAAAAAGAGTGAGAAGGCCGGGGACCCCACACCAGGGAAGATGCACTTCTACTTTCCAGAGACTTCTTTTATAGCTTAGTGGTTTGTGAAGGGCATTCATCAAAAACGTGATTACAACTGCATAAATATAATGATACAAAAGCTGAGAGTTTCTCATGCTGGGGAGGCTTGGTGCAGTGTGTACATGCAGTATTTGACTCGTCTGGTCCTTGCGGTGCAGGCTGGTTCTACCTGATTTTTGCAGAAGATCATGGCAAGTCATTACATTTGCAGATTCTCCCCACCACTCGTTTTCATGTCTGTAAATATGTAAGACAGGATGCTCGTTCTTTGTTCTGAAGGCACGTTAAGATCAATGCCCTTGAGCATGCACCCTCTTCTGACTGTCTAAAAATTTGTTAAAGGTATAGATCTTGATTACATTCTCTTAATCCAATCCTTTTCTTTTAACCCAGCTCTTAAAAGGAAGCGTACATGACAGTACATCACACAATATCTCAGCCCTTTCCTGACATTTCTGTGCAAGTAAATGAAAGGTGTAAATTAAAAAAAGCAAGTGTTTGTGTCTCACTTTAACCTTCTGTTATGTTAAATGGCTTTATTGAAGAGTGCCGGCAGTGTTCTCAAAAACTTGGGAAAATCCACTGTGAGCCATGCAATTAGTTGCCTTGGGAGCTGAGTATGGAGTTCATGATGTTTGATGTGAAAATTACATGGACACATCTAATTGGGTGTATTTGCACCACACAGGATACCGAATAAAGAGGTGAATGCTTTCCCCGTTCTTTGCTTGTTTTCTTCTTCACTTGAAGTGTTTACCTTGAACTCCCCCCAGCCGAGGTGCAGCTGATCTAGGCACGCGTGCCGATCGGTAGGTACGGTTCCCCCCATGCAGATTTTGGGGGGCAGAGGCAGAGAGGAACTCTAAGCCTTAAAGGATGAGGGAGGATGAACTTCAAGCTACCTCATGCTTCCCATTATCATTCCTTCGCTGTGACTTGCAGTGCCTATCCCAGCCCTAGAGCTCTACTCTTTCTACAGGAGTCAATGGCTAATTTAGAGTCCCCGGCACCGCAGGAGCCATTAGTCATAATTTCTTTTAGCGGTTAAGTTTTGCAACATAAACACATGAGGATGTGTTCTGCTGTGACAGTAGTCTCCAGTGTTCCCCATTCCCCAGAGCCCTTTCTGATTTCTTGCTTTAACGTTCCTTGTTAACAGTCCTCAGAATCAAAGAAAAAAGTTGGGTGCATTAGCAGCTGATACTGGCCTGCACCGTGAACGAGTGGGACATGCAGTCCTAGAGCACATCACTGGGTATCATAACAGTGAAAGATCTGTTAACAAAACCCAGAATCAGGCACTCTCTTGTTTCAGAATTAAGTTTTGTGTCATCTGTTTGTGCATGTGGATGTAGCTGTCTTTTTTCTCCTCCCCCCTCTAAACATCCAGAAACCAGAATTGTGTTGATCTTTAAGCAGCTCCGTTTCATTTTTCTTTGGTTGCAGATTTAACTTGCCTGATGATTGTGGCTAAACTGTGAGCGCATTTTAAATATTCTGTGTTTTTGAACAGTAATAAAGACTTAAAGTAAAACATTTTCCAGTAATTTAGTACTCTCTTCAGTGCAGTTATTCAATTATTAGACCACAAAGGCATTCAGCAGTTTGATGTTATTAAGAAATATATTAGCAGAAAATGCTCTATTATCATCTAATGCTAATAATCAGCTGGTAGGAATTAGAAGAGAAGATGTGTAATTGGAATTCTTGTGGCTAATAAGATGTGAATTATAAAGACATTTCCAGGAGAGAAATCTAGGTACTATTAGAAGAAACTGCTATTTGCATTTTAAAACATTAGTAGGCACAGTGATGAAATCAGATCGATTTGCTTAAAATATCAACGAGGCACAATAATGGAGATTACTGAACAGCACTTTGATCCTGGAGCAGCATCACTGCCTTGTGCCCTTCTTTCATTATTTGCTGTTCTGCTGAGGAAAGCCTTCCCTGGCCTCTGCCAGAGCTCGTCTTTAGAAGCCTTCTGTAGCAGAGAAATACAAACTGGCAGGATAATTCAGACCATGAGCTTTCCAGTGAGTACCTACCTTTCTCCTGGCAATGTCTGGTGTGATGTACCAGACAGGAGAAAATAGCTGCACACTTCTATCTGCCAAAGAGATGGATGTCACAAGCACTTTAGGACATATGTAACTTCTTATTAAGCACGGGTTTTTGCAGGTTAGGACCCAGCTGTGCAGTGTCCCCTGTCTGTCTGGCTGTGTGTGCCTGTGTAGGGTATCGCCAGAGAGGAGGGACTTTCCATAAGCTCTTTGCAGATACATTACTGCCAGTGTGGCCTTTGGTTGCCCTTTTAGTGCTGGACTCTGTAAATGTTGTTAGCGGTTGTCGGATTATCCACCCACTGGATTTTGTCTTTGACCCCTGCATCACTGAATTCCACAGGTTGATTACTTGCCATTTACAATAAGGGGAGGGAGAGATACTGGTTTGTCCTCTGTTACAGGGCACCTCCCTGTTTCTGGCCTAACTCTGACCTTTGCAAACCTCGTCATACTCAAACTTGATAAATGTGATTTTCTTCTGGAAGCTAAGAGTCTTCAAATGAGGCCAGATGTGGAAAGATGTGAGAGGGTAACGTGGAACAAGGCAGTCCAGCTTTCCTAGCATGTACTGACTCTGCAAAACTCAGAAACATTCTCCTAAATTCTTAAATTGGTTTTAATCTGTTGCTCTTGGCAAGGACTGGTGCCTTTGGGTTGGGGAGTTTGCTGGAGAGAGCGTGCAGCATTAGAAGTGGTTTCTTTGAGTGTTGTGGGCTCCCCGTCGAGCTGGTTGGAAGCTCTGTGCACAAGGAACCGTGTGGTGGTGCTGGGGAAGTGAGGGCAGGGCCCAGGTGAGGTGCGCTGGGGAGAAGGACAACGGGGAGAAGCAACTGGGAATGGAGGTGAGGATGCACTGAGAGCCTGCAGGGAGCTGGCTGGCTCTGCTGTGTGCTCTGCTCCCATCCACTTGTCCTGTGAGAGATGGCTTAAAGGGCTGGAGGCTGCAGGGAAAGGAGAAAGCAGAGTGGGAAGACAGGAGATGAGCAGATGCCATTTGCAGGCACATTATTTCTGCAGTTTGCTGTGATTTCTGGGATTTGGTAAAGTCTTGAAAATCTAGTTAAATTCCCAGGCAAGAAAGCAACGATTAATTTTTCTGCAATTGAAAGTGCATATCTTGATTATCATCTCTTATTTAATTATCAGATATTTAGTTTTAGTTGCATCGTGTTCTCAGACACTAGGAAGCAACGTTGCTAAGGATGCTGCAGCTTCACAAGCATTTGAACCAGCCCAGCCATCAGTGCCCTGGAAGTGGTAATGCTGGCCCTCTGCCTTGTGCTTGGGCATGTATGAACCAAGCTGGAGAACTGGGAGGAGTTGAAAACAGTTTTTCCTTATTTATCTATCGAGTTATTCAGCCAAATTAATTTGAACTCTAGATCAGTTCTACTTTCCAGGTCACCGTAAGGCATATTGAATGATTTTCCTGATCTAACCAGGGGAGTGCGGGAAGAAATGGGAAAAGGTGGGACTAGAGTATCATTGTAGGCTTACAGTGGCATCAACTGGGGGAAACAATCTGGATTTTTTTCCTTTTCAGTGGTATGTAATGCTTGCATTTTACAAGGCCTCATTATTCTCCAGTATAGGAGGAACTGAGCAGTGCTCCCTGGTTTCAAAAGCTGATCCTTTCAAGTCAGTTTTAAGAAATTTTTTCCAAAGGCAAGCAAACTTTTAAAACGAGATGTCTGAGTCTACTGGACAGTGTACTTGGTATTTTTGAAACTGTGGCAAAACTTGTAACCTTTTCCTGCTGCTTGAGAAGAAGAAAACTTGCAGGAACCAGACCCTGCTGAAAACTGGTGCAGACATGTAGCAAAGGGTTTCAGATCACTACTTGAATGCTTAAGACCCAAACCTGGTGGAAGAAGAATGGATTTACTTGTACATCAAAGGAACGGTATGAGGATACACAGTTGAAAATTGGTCTAATGAGAGAGCAGTGGTGGGCCATAGTAGGGTGGGATATTGTTTCATCAAGATGTGACAGAATATGTATTTGTGATTTGTCAGTGATAGATTTTTTTTTTAAAGAAAACACAGCAGAACTCCTCAACAAGTATGAGTATCTGCAGAAGGACATGAACTAGGAGGTCTCTTAAGAACTGTGGCAGGTGAACCCCAGCACCCTTCGGAGGTTTCCATATCTCTTTCTCCACTGCCTTCCTCAGCCTCACTTCTCTCTTCCCAAGGAGAAAATGTAGGTACTCTTGCCAAGAGGTGCAAGAACATTTTTCACTTACAGGATTAGGGGAACAATTTTCTCTCGCCTCCAGAACCCCAAGTTCCAGTGCTCTGGGTGTATAATTTTAGCCATTTCCTACTGCCCCCCTCCCCCCCCCCCCCCAACCATGTTGTTGTTTTTTTGTTTTGTTTTGTTTTTGTTTCACAATAATCATTCTTTTTAATACATTTTTAATAAACAGGATTCTTTTGAGGAGATCTTGAAATGATGCTGCAGGCAGCAGACAGAATGCTTTGTCCTAAAACACTTTTCCTTGTCATGTAGATAGTTTTATCAGATGAAAGAAATCTTGCTTTTGGCATTGTGTATTTTATCGTTGCACACGTGTGCATACACACATACACAATAATGCCCATTCTAGTCAGGACAATGAGACTGTAGCAGCGCTGAAATAAAAACCAGTAACATGGCTTTTTAACCCTCTTTTAGTCTGAAGGCTTATATGCAGATCTTTCTCTGTGCAGCATAATATTCTATTTGAAGTGGAACTTGGCTCTTAGTTAACACCAAAAGTGATAAGTTGTCTAAAGCCCTGTTTAGACAGACAGAGCTTATTTGGCATCTGCATTAAGCTGTTTGACAAAATGTTTCGAATGTAATTAGTTCACATCAAAGGTACACCACCTTCGGCGGCGGGTAAGATGGATGTGAACTGAAGATACTGAGATCAGCATGACCCGACTGAAGGCCTTGCAATTTAAGGTTTTACTGTTTATTACATTGAGGGAGAGCACATGCTCTAGCACAGGATTTTTTTTTTCTTTTCTTTAATATTTTTCAAAGCTCTTCCAGTGTCTCAATTGTACAAGCTCTTCACAAGTCATGCTCCTCTCGTACTTCAAGAGAACAGAGTGGCCTCAAAAAAAAGAAACATTTTTAATGGAGCTAAACACACGTACTGAGAGAGGTAGTATTGAAAGTCTTGTTTTAAAATGTATTTCTGAAAATAGGTTCACAAACATGATGCAATGATGCATTTCCCTATTCTGTTCCCGGTGACGTTTTAGACCCATATTTACTCAATTTTAATGGGTCGGTTTTCAGGTTGTTTTTTTTATTTATTTTATTTTTTATTTTTTACCATGTACTGTTAGTGCTGTAAAAACCAACCTAAGAGCTGAGATAGTGAGCTGAATTCTTCAAGACTCTTGCACCCACTTCACAAAATGCTGTAACTGGTGTGGCAAAGAGAGGAGACAGAAAATGATCAATGTTAAGGTGTATTTTTTCCTTAATAACATTCCCACATTACTGTTGCTACTTTAGTGCCTTTGCACATTGTTTTTGTATCTGATTCTACTCAGGGCTACGTCTGTATCAACTGTGACAGCAAAATAAGAAATTTCCTACTACAACAGCCAATAAGCAACACTTCTGTTTAATAACGTGTGATACAGACAAGGATTTCTTCCTGTACTTGCTTTCTGTAGTCAAGTGGCTTATGGTGGTATCACCAAGAGTTAAACACATTGGCCACTTCAAAGCAGTGCTGGACAGGCAAGCGGTGAAGCTTTCGGTAAGCTTGATACTTAGAAAAGAAACTTCAGCACTTTCTGAAAATATAAACTGTATTAAATCCCAGTTTAGCTTTATGAATTACCAAGAGTTAATGAAATGCCACCATCAGCTGAGGTGCAAGACATTAGCTGGAGCTTGGTACCTCTTGAGCTGTAGTCATTTCAATTGTGTATATAAGCCCTGTGTTTTAAGGTTGGTGCTTCAAAGTACTCATTATGGCCACCAGCTTTTGGTATGAAGATACTCCAAATGAGATGTTAAGTACATGTAATAGGAAACCTATGTGTTGAAAAACATGGAATTGTTTAGTCCACTCTTTTTATGGATCATTCTGCTCTTTTAAAAGCATAATAATGATTTATGGAAGGTGGGAGAAGACGTCGCCAGAGCTCCATGTAGCATTTGGCATTTTTCCCAAGCAAGAAGTTTCTTTTTGTGGTTTGCTATGTATAATAAACACTTAATTAGTATGATTTGGGGACTGATAAGTTAAACGGCGAGGACCAAGCAGTAGCAAAACTGTATATAAACTGTTTCAAAAAAGAAAAGAAAGAAAGGAAAAGTTTCTCTAGTGACAGGCAGTCTCCCCTCCATTTATATAAAATTAACTTCTTTCATAGCACGAATCCAACTATATTGATACTGTTATAGATCACCCATAAAATTCACAGCTTTTTGGAAACACGCAACATTTAGAATGTAAAATGCCTGTTGTGTGCAGTGCTGATGTATGATTAGTATTTGATATCTTCGGCTCTATTTGTTATCTAATCAACAAGAAAACATTGATTTTCTAACTTCTAATGAGCTTGGAAGCCTATCACTAGCCAGCGACTGCTTTTTTGCCAAACCAGAACCACAAAAATGTATATGAATCTGTGTTGTCTTTTTTTTAAACGAAAACAACAAAAATAAGAATATAACTTGGAAACATATTAGTTAGGTGTGGGAAAGAGGCTGTTTAAAGCATGTGGAGGCTGCATAAGGTTTCAGAGGGAATATGCTGACAGGCGCACACAGGGTGGATGGGCAAAGTTCCCCAGGGCTCAGCCCCAGCCGGGACACGTCAGTGTGGGCACACACACTCTGTCTAGCTCCATGTGTGCTTACAGTTACGTCTGCAAGATTATAGATGTACATCCACTTACATATAGAAGGTAATCCAGGTAATGCTGAATTGAAGATTAAGCCCGTTTGGTTTTCTTTTTCATTCTGACCCTCATTCCACGTACGTGCATGCACATATTCCTGTCTTTGAAATCTTTCCCCAAACTCCTACATAATTTTCTGGAGAAGCTGTGAGCACCAGTAAATGCCCATTTTAATCCCCCTCTTACCAGGTAGGTGAGAAACAATGGGAGGTTTTATAGTCAGCCCTTCGCCCCTGTGGGTAGGAAATGAGTCATTACCATGATTAAGAAAAATAAGGGACCCAAGCCATAAATTCATGCTAATCTCCAGTTGACAGTCTCTCCTGCATGGTTAGTGACGCAGCATTATGTTTGCGAATGGGGGTATAGTGCCCTGCGATGCCGAATTGCTCCCCTATGTGTCCAAAGGTCTTTGGGTGAATGGGAGGGACAGTCTCTTCCTTCCCTACCGAGTCCCTGCCATCCCTGTCCCCAGCACCTGTATTTAAAGAATTTTTTTTAGAAAAGTGTTTGCCCATGTCTAGGGGAAGGGACATGTTTCAGAATTTTCCCTCCACCCATATGTACATACAGAAAAGTAAATAAATAGCACACACATGCACAGACAGATATGTATGCACACTTTCCCATGCTGACGCGCCACAGTCTGCCTGGTGAGGGTTTGGAAGGCAACGCACCCACCCAGAGCGAGCTGGCATTGAATCCTGGACAGCATTTCTCTGTACATCAGCTCAAGCCCATAATTCGCTGAGGGAATTATGGTGGTGATTCATAAAGCCCTGTTATTTTGTGCGTGAACATTATCTAGGCTTGAACTCCTATGCAACAGCAGCCATTAAGAATTAATGCTACCTGCTTGCTTGTGAAATTTCACTCCAAACTTTCCAGCGTTAGGAAAGGTCCCTGTCAGTGCATGGACACACAGGAGCAAAGCGTGACCGTAAAGGTGCCTGCAGTCGGTGACATCTCAGCTCTGCCTACAGTCAGGGTGGAGGCCTGAAACCACAGCAGCGTTCAGGTTCCCTCCATGGGATTCACAGAGTGGGAGCACTGCTGCCTTCTAACCTTTTCATGAGTTTGAGCATGACTCCTGCTGATGGTGAATGAGCATCCTGTAGCTTTGAGCCTAATCATCAACATTTTGTCTATGCTGACGGGGAGGGGACTGGCTTTGCCATAAATGAGCAACATGATAACGTAAGAACTCCCATCCTTGCCGTCTGTAACACAGAGGAATAAAATATTGAATACTCTCTGTTCTGCTTGCAGTGCTGAGGCAAGTCACATGCAGTCAGCTGGTATGTCTCCTGTTTACTTCCACACAGAATGAAAAGTAGTTTTGAGATTCTAACTTCTTCACTCTCTGGCTACTGGGTCTGAACACAAGTATGTCAGGTTTTTTTCTGCAAATAGCAACCTCCTAGGATGTGAAACATTGTTAATTTATCTTAAATAATTCAATAGACTGTCAATATTCCACAACTCCCTGTACTTAGAGTGACAGGCCTGTTCAAATTAGTAGCCCTGAAGAATAAAGAATATTCAGGACATGCTTTTATCTCAGGAAAGACAGAACTCGGTGCAGCTGCATAACTTTTTAAAGTAGCAATGTGAACGCCCGACTGCTACCTGGTTGACAAGTAATTCAAACACAAATGCTATGTATATATACATACACATATATATATATATATATAGTACCCAACTAGTAATCACTGCAAGTTCTCTGTATGTACATTATATTCTGTATTTTACATATGCATGCAGTATATATGACCTATAGTGAGAGTGGAATGTGTGAAATGCTGTTTCATTTTTGCATGCTATTTTATTCTATCAAAAACAAGGTTTTTTTCAAGACTGATTGTATGATCAGAATTGAGGCTGCTAGACTTGTTGCTCAATATATTTTCTGCGTGACAAGTTGGAGATCCATTAATCGGTAAAAATAGCCCTGACACCATGCTTCAAGCTGCTGGAGAAGAGCTAGTATTGTTCCCGTTTCCAGGTTATGATCACCATAATTACAGCAACAATCACAGAAGTTAAAATTGAGTAAGACATTCTAAATTTTCCTTTTCATTATTCTGACGAAACAGGATTCCTTGCTGTGGTGTATTTTTATCTGTATTATCAAATCTATTTTTAAATTTCTGAAGAAATGGAGGTGAGAATGTCCAATAATTCCTTTGTAATACAATTGCAGATTAAGGATATTTTCTTGATACTTAAGCCTGGAACTATGATCTCCTGTTCTCTTGCATAACCCCTCTTCATTCAGGTGCTCACGTCCTTTTGATATTTGCAAGGATGAATTGATTAATTTGAGCGCAGGAAGGAGGCAAGGCAGGGCTGCCCTTTGTTTAACCCGGTGGTGCCAGCTAGTCTGGGTCAGAAGCGTGACTAAACTCCAGCTGAGACATTTCTGTGCCTGATCAAGATGTTAGGGCAACACCCAGAAAAATAGCTTGGGCTAACTTGGCACTGTTGTCCCAAGACTTAAAGCGCACGTGCTGTTTTCATCTACGATATGTAACTTGCCCACTTTGCAGTAGTGGTTCAGATTAAAGAGCCCTCCTGATTAGCCTTGTAAACTTTCCTGCAGACATGCATGTGCATTTAGAACAGCAGATGGATTTGACCACAATTCTTGAGAAAAATGCAGGGAGATTGGCTGCATTGGAGCCCTTCCTCCAAAGAAAGTCCAGTGTGGGTGCTCATGCGTGTATCTTCTTTGCAGAAGTCTCAGTCAGATTGCGGCGGTTGTCCGTACTATGAGTGCAGTAACTGAGGGATAACTTCGTAAGAGTTTCTCTTGCCTAGGCAGTATGTGTAAGCCCAGGGTAACTCATTTCTGAAAAAAAAATCCAGCTTTCTGGAAAGCTTCAGGAGAACAGTTTTGCCCTGTTCAATGATCTGTTTGGAAGAGTATTATGGGACATGGTCACAGAGAGAAGAGGCATCCAGGAGAGGGTCACCTCCTTCAAGCTCAAGACTGGTTTGTCCTGATGAGCAAGAAGTCAAGCTAAGGTGTCAGGAGACCTGCATGGATGAACATGATGCTCCTGACTAAACCCAAACATAAAAGAGTACACGCAGTGGAAGCAGAAGCAGCTGCCTAGGAGGAATATAAAGAAAGATGTGCTGTCCAAGCATGCAGGGATGGCATTAGGAAAATCAAAACCAATTGAGTTGGATCTGATGAGCAGAAGGAAGACTGAGGAAAACATGGGCCTGCTGCCAAGGTCAGGGAACATGTTGACGAAGGACATGGAAGAGGCCTAGATAATCTGTTACTTCTTTGCCTCTGTCTCTGCTGCTACAATTTGCCTTTTGAAATCCCAGGCCTCTGAGACCAGTAGGAAAATCCAGAGCAAGGAAGTCACCTCAGTGGAGGAGAATCAGATTAGGGAGCAAGTGTACATGAATCCACAGGACTTGATGGGATATTTCCAAGAGTACTGAGGAAGCTGACTGTTATCATTGCAAGTTGATTTGATTATCTTTGAAAAGATATAGCAATCTGAGGAGGTTCTTGAGGACAGGAAGAAGGCAAGTGTTATCCTTGTCTTCAAGAAGGGGAGGGAGGAGGATTAGGGAAGCTACAGTCGCTAGTGATGAACCCCAGGGGCTGATGTTGAGCCTAATGTTGTTCAATATCTTCATTAATGATGTAGATGATGAGACATAGTGCATCCTCAGCAAACTTTCAGATGATGCAAAATTGAGATGAGTGACTGATTCATCAGGTGGTTGTGCTGCTATGCAGAGGAACCTCAACAGGCCAGAGAAATGGACCAACAGGGATCTCATGAATTTCAAGAAGAGTCAGTATGAAGTTTCCTCCCTGACAAGGAATAACTCTGTGCGCCAGCAAAGGCTGAAGGCTGACCAGGTAGAAAGCAGCTTTGCCAAAAAAGACTTGGGAATCTGATGGGCAGAAGTTGAGTGTCTACCAGCAATATGTGCTTGTGGCTAAGAAGGCCAGTAGTATCCTGGGCTATACTAGGCAGAGCACTGCCTGCAGGTTAAGGGCAGTGATCATTCCCTCCACTGAGCCCTAGTGGGACACTTTGGAGTGCTGGGTCCAGTGCTGACCTCCCAAGCATGAGAGAGATGGACTTGCTGAAGTGAGTTCAGCAAAGTGGTTGAGTCCTTTGAGTGACAGGAGCATCTTTCATATGAGGAAGGGCTCAGAGTTTGGACTGCTAAGCCTGGAAATGAGAAAGCTCAAGGAGGACCTTGCCAACATAAATAAGTATCAGATGGGGAGAGTAAAGAAGACAGAGCCAGGCTCTTCTCAGTGATGCCTGGTGATAGAATAGGAGAGAGTGGAATACAGGAAATTCTATTTTAATGTAGGAAAGAGCTTTTTGTTTGTTTGTTCTGTTTGTTTATTTTTTGTTTTGCTTTCACTCTAAGGCTGATTGAACAGTTAAAGTAAATGGAACAGGTCACCCAGAGACACTGCGGCATCTCTGTCTGTGGGAAGTCAAAAACCCTCCTGGACACAGTCTTGAGCAATCTACTGTAGCTGCCTTTGCTCAGATTGGAGCAGACCAGAGGTCCCTCCAACCTCATCTGTTCTGTGGTTCTGTAATCCTGCTAGCTGTTAGAACATGTCATTGTTGACCTTGTGATGGTCAGTACTGAGGCATCAGTCACGTCACCCCTTCAAAATGGCAGTCCTGATTTGTGTATGCTTCTAACTCACTATTATGTTAAACCGCAGTACAATTGACCCCCTGAGAAGAGTTAACTGAAGCTTTTGTTGAAGAGTGCATCCTGGCTGGTTCTGTGCCTCTTCTCTCCTAGCTTGGAGGAAAAAAGGGGAGTACTGGTTTGTTTGTCTTAACTTAATATCTTCCTGTGTTTCACTGACCTTAACTCTGCATTTCCTAATGAAGCTGTAAGAAGATCGTGAACTGAATTTACTAATGATTTCTTTGCTATAAAGCAATTTACTGTTTGTAGCCCTCCTTAACTCTTGTGCTTTGGAGTTCAGATGTATTCCAAAGGAGGAGTAATGAATGGATGTTTTCTGCTCTAGGTGCGTGCAAGACTTTCTCCAAAATTTAAATATGGACATTGAAGTGATGTGAGGCTGTTAACTGAAATATCCTCTTTCTTGTAACAAAGGTATTCTTTGCAGGTTTTGAGAACTTCAGAAAGTTCAGGCAGCATCCTAAATTTACCAAAATAGATCTGTGCTTTCTGCCTAATCAGGCCATAAGTTGGTGATGGAATTCAGAACTTTTCCTTGCTCAGAGTTGTCACTTGAGGTAGGGGATCGCTGGCTTGGAGTCAGCATGCTCAGACCCACTTCTGACTGTAGCAAATGGTGCCAAGTGAAATGCTGAATCTTGTGGGGGCAGTAATTTCTTTGGGGCTTGAATGTGGCACACCTTAAGCTATTTGTGAGAGCATTCTAACAGGAATGAAGTTAAAGCTCCTTTCATACTGGCTTCTCAAAAGCTTTCACGAGGTGATGACTTCATGACCATGGCTGATAAACAAACTTGGCTTTTATAAAAATAGACTGATGGTCTGGCAGGAGTTCCAGCCTGTCCAAACGGATTTGCTCCTGCCAAGCAGCGCGGCCACTGCTGCATGAAGAGGGTGTGCCTGTCCTGCTCCCTTCCAGCCTTCACATTTCCCTGCACCTTCCCAATCAGATGGTAAATACGTCTCTGCACATAACATTAAGGTTGGCAAATCAGTTGTGTAAATACTGCCGAGTAAGTAAATACAGTAGAAAATGGAATGTTCACTTCCTTTTGTTTAGCTATCGATACAGATTTAAAGGCAAGTCACCCTAAGTAATTGTGTTTAGGTCATTAAACATGGTTTAATAATGACAATAATAGGGTGTGTCCTGAGGCAGGAGGCAAAACAGTGCTCTTATAATAGCCTAAGAGCAGGTTATTTCTGATAACAAACCTATCTCATTGGGATTAGTTCAGAGGAGGGTGGCATGATGATGCCTCCCTCCCTTTTGACATATCCCAAATGTTCTAATTGTCCTGCAGCTTATAATAAGAGCCCAATAAAATGTAAGGATCTTTTCAGCACAAACTTCATCTACCAAATTAAAGACTGAATGAAATCTCAGCATAATGATCACGGGATATCTGTGATGTATGATTGGAAAAGGGAGGTTTCCCTACAACTTAGAGCATAAAATTCCTATCCATATTACATGGTGTGTTCTTTTTCCATTCTGAGCCAGCAATGAATATTCCTCATTCTGCATGTTGAATCAAGATTACTCTCAGAGTGAAAAAATGTGCAAAGTTATAGGGGTAAGCAAATGAATCTTTCAAGGCTAATTAAAAAAAAAAAAAAAGGCTGTTCTAAACTTCTCAGGGATTTTTAATCTTCGAAACCAGTCTCTGCAGAGATGGATTAGTGAGGAAAGAACAGATGAAGCAATCAAAGGTGCCAGATAAATGCAATTTATCATGTTTCCACAATTTATCGCCTAATTATCCTCCTCATTGTGTGTGTATGCATCTATACGTGTGTATTTATATAATGCATATGAGTATTAAATGTGTTTATGGAGTGATACTGCTCCTGGATTTTCCACTGCGTGTTATTTAAACTGCTGGTGATGGCAAAGTTGTTTTTTTTTGTTGTTGTTTGTTTTGTTGTTGTTTCTTTTTTTTAATTATTTTTAAAAATAAGTGTAATATGTGAAATCTCCCACCAGACATGACTAAACCAGAGTGCATTGCTGACATGCCAGCCACTTTATACAAGACGTCACCTATGTGGTGTTAACAGATCCAATCTCATTCTCTTAAATTCCTGTCGTGAAATCTTGTAAATCTGATAAAATATTTGATTCTTCTAAATTTTAAAATGTTATTTAAATACAGCTCTTCGTTTCTGGAGCATGAATTTTTGCGTGATGGCAGTTCTTTCCTGTAAGACTGTTACTACCACTGTTACCTCAGCTGTGTGGCTTTGCTGGTTGAGGTGCTTCTTTGTAAGCCAGTACTTACTGGGCCCAGTCCTAATCCTTCAGTCATACAACAAGTTTTCCATTTCTCAGGTCCAATAATACGACCAATAATGACCTCATTTCTTCACAGTGCTTCAACCGCTTGTTTTTCTGTGTTGGAATGTGGTTTTCGTGTTTTAAGAGGATCTTTTGTAGATTTGTGAATCTTTGCAGGCAAATAACCCAGTAAAGCTCTACATTTATGTTGAGTTAAAAAGCAGTGTATGACGCTAAGGTTTTTATTTCCTCCCTTTAACATGTTCTTGTGTCTGTTGTATAGTCTTCATACACCTTGGACGTGTTGGTGTTTCTATCTAAGAACTATTCAAAACTTTTTTTTTTTTTGGAAGGGTAGAGGCAAAGTAGTTTCCCCATGGGAGCAATCTAGATCCCTCATGGTATAGTCAAGACTAAGAAAGGCACCTTATGGCACCTCTGCTGTTGGCACGGTGAGGATGGGGCTCTGGAGGTCATCTGGTCCAGTGGCCCTTCTCAAGGAGGACCAACTAGAGCAGGTTGCCTAATCTAGTTCACTTCATTTTTAACTTTCCTTTTGCAAAGCCCAAGTTCTAATTTATTCTTTTACTGTTTTTACATTTAACTCCTAAAGAGAAATGCTTATGAGGAGAAGGGATAAGACAGGCTGTCAGTGGTGTCTCAGCCTGTTAGCCCTGCTTCCCAGTCTCCAGCCACCTTCTTCCTGACAGGCACTTCACGAGGCTCCAAGGTCCAGGCTCCAGCATCAGTCTTTTCAGTTCTTAGGAAAACAAAGTTGGCAGGGAGATAATGTTGGATTTAACATGATCTACAGGATTGGGGTCAAGGGTGATCACCAGGGCCTTCAATCAGTAGACGTTCATTTTACTGTGTCATCACTACCAGTGGTTTTTAGATCAGGCTTGTGCTTACAACAAGCTGAAGTGACAGGTGAGAAACCTGTTTTTCACAGCAGGCAGAAAAAAGCTGTTGGATACCTGGGGCCAGGGAAGGATAAACATGGCTTGAAGTCAGTGGTAAATCAGTCACTGGCCTTTGCTCACTGGGAGCAGGAGAGCAGATGTCGCACTTCCCTTCATCCCAGTGAATGCGGCACCGTGTGTGGAAGTGGCTGGGGTGATCCTGCAACCTCTCTTTGAAGATGTATTTTCAATTTAGAAAAAGATGAGAAAACCAGCAGCAATTTCAGCGAGCAGCAGTGCATCTAGTCTGGACAGTGCAGCATGAGCTCTGAGCCTGGTCCAGCCCTAGGTAAGGCTGTTGCTGTGGGTGTCCCCTGCCAGCACAGGGGCATATCGTGGGCTGTGCTCAGGCAGTGATGTCCCCAGGGCTTGTGAAAGAACTGAGTTCCCACAGGGCCATCCTGGAGACACCCAGATGTGAAATGACAGCAATAAAGCAACTTTGCTCTCTTGCCCACCCCTTTTGACATGAGAAAGTGTCAGGCTTGTATGAACTTGGTGCTGCCCAGAGCAGGGCGTGGGAACCCTGAACTTGAAGGAGTTAAAGACAATGGTCCTTCCTCCTCCTTCCCACTCCCTCTCTGTGCTTGCACTTTCTCCAAAACAGCACAAGGGTGAGTTACTCAGTGCTCTGGCTCCCACAGGGGCAGTTTGACTGGGCCCTGCTGCAGTCAGCTATTACTGCTGCACGTGTGCCACACACATGGCTTATTGGTCTGCTGCTCATGGTCCTTCATTTCTTTCATATTTTCTTCTAAGCAGATATAAATATCCCTGATGAGAGAAAACTAATCCCATTCCCAGAACAGTTCTGTGCAAGCTAAATGGGCTTCAGGGCTTTGTAAGTCTTCTGGTTTTGCTTGGATTCAGGAGGGATGGATTTAGGTGGCTATGGCAGTGGGGGGAAAGCCGGTGGGTGTCTCATCCCTGGGGCAGAGCAGCTGCAAGGCATGGCACTGCTGACATGGGCTGGACGTGGGCTGGTACACTCCTTCTGTTCAGGAAGGTAATGGCAGTCTCCAGCAGGTAAATTCCTCTGTAATCTAATTCCTCTCTTTGTAATGACTGGAGGTCTGCTGCTTTATCTGAGCAAGAAATTTAGGTAATTGATCCCAGTGTATAGACCAAGAAAGGGAAGGAAGAGCAGAAGCAGAGAATAAATACAGCATCAGCAGCTGATTTTATGTTGTTTCTGATTTTTCTGTTTTAAGTGGGAAGCAGTCTTCCATCTGGAAATGGAATTGTTGCAAGTTGGAAAGGATTGTCCTGAGTATTAAAACAGCAGACTACAAATCAAGGAGGTTGTTGCCCTTTTTGACTTTGGGTGCATCATTTAACCTCATATTTGCAGTAATAGAAATGGTAAGTTTCTGTGCTGCTGAGGCGCAAAAGCATCCTCCATTATCTGAAAATGCACGTGGAAGACCCCTATAGGTTATTCTTAAGCACAAACCCACCACGTTCTGCGTAGCATGGCATTGCAGATCCACTCTGAGATAGCTTTGGTCAAGTGTTAAATCCACCAGAAAAGAAATCAGCCAGCTGCAAGTAGGGCACTGTGAATTTTGTAAAGCAAAGCCTACAACTCCTGGGCTTGTTGGAGGAGGATTTTTTGGCTTTTCTTTTTAGTCAGGAGGCAAAGGCAAAGGGAAAAATAATAAATCCCTTGGTTTTGTTTGTGTATCACTCCAAGAAGGACTGTGATTTTCCATGCTACATTAGCTGATCGGTGATGGCCAAAGTGCAGCCAGCCCTATTTTGTCCCAAGTGCCGCCATCGTGCTACCCACCCTGTGCTGGCGACGTTTGCACGGGGCCTTCATGCAGCAGCCGCTGCCCAGCGTGACAGCCAAGTGTTCAGTGACCTCCTTCTGTATGCTGCCATGGATGTTCTCCATTAACAGACTGGGAGGAGGGCGGAAGTTTGGCTGAGCACAAAGCAAGAGAGAGGAGAGGGGAAATAATCAACAACAACAAACAGCTTATGCTGTCACTAAGCCAGGAACAGAATGGAGAATGGAAGCCACAACCCGGGTGGCCACGGAATGAGCTGGCGGCCATTGGGTCAGCTGCAAATCATGGCAATCTTAGGGCAGCTCAGCCAAGAAGAGCCTGTGTTTGCACTGGTTGTCTGGCTCCACATACCAGAAGTGTGGCTGTCCTCTTCTAGCTCGGGATAATGGCTAGGTGGAGCAGCTCAAATAGTGCATAATATTCTTGGTGTTCCTAGCCAGGAAAAACAAAACAATATAGAAGCACGCTTGGTTATATAACTCTTCTTTATTTGTTTTTATTAACAGTGTGTGTTGCTGACAGGTGTATGGGATACTCCAGCTAGATGACAGTGTGAAGCTGGCACTCTGTGAGCTACACACTGTGCTGAGCAGCTGGAGCTCCTTATGATATGAGTGGAAGTTGCTGAGGGCTCTTGGACAGGTGATAATGGAGACATCTTCATAACTCTAGTCTTGGCTGATAGAGTGGGCAAGAAGAGGGGGTTGGTCGCAGGAAAGGGGCAAAACACTGGAGTTAAGCTGTGGTGTTGTCACACCTGCAGATGAGTTAATACCCGACTGTGTGGATTGCAACCCAGTTTCCATGAATTACATTTCTGAGCAGTACAGTAGATACCCCCCCTCCTTCTTCAATTGCCGTCTGAAACATGGTATATTTTCCATGAACTCCCACGTAAACGTTTTTTTTGGTGACAGATTGCATGTTAAAGCACTGAAAGATGAAAGAGCCAAATATTTGCTTTAGAAAAACACAGTGAAAGATTCTCTCATCCTCCTCACTGAAACTGCATCAGCCAGAATGCCATTAACAAAAATGACTGTAGTTAAACTTATTGGCACCCCCTGGGCATCATTAAGATGCCTTTTTTCCCTCTGTCTTTTCAGGGGGAGGAGGCATGAAGGGGAAGCTAATGTAGGACACTGGTGGCTTGTGTTTGAATTGCACTTAATATCAAGGGCTGTGTATCCTCAGCAGAGCACAAGCCAAGTGGACAGGCAGCCAGCTCCTTCCTGAGCCCCATACTTGGAGTATCAAGTCAGTGGCTTCAGTAAGTTAAAAGTGGCTTAAATAAATAAAAAGCATCTCAGAATTACTCCATATCAAATGTCTATGTAATCTTGGATGAGAGCTTGCCACCCTCACTCTGTGCCTCAGTTTACTTGTCTAAGCAACAGAAGGTGATGCTCCTTGGCTCATGCTGCTGCCAAAAATAATAATCATTGGCCAAACGCAATGGCTGATTTCATTTATAGCATATGTAGTTTTCAACCTATATATAATCTATGTATTACCCATACGCTTGTGTTTAATATATTATAGATACTTGTATATATATATATAATTCAAAACTATTTGCAACATGCAGCACTTTACCTTTCTTAAAGTGAAGGATATGTACAAGTGCGCCTTTTCCTCTAGCACATATGTACACGTATATAGACAAATATGTAACTTATATGCGATAGGAAAAAAAAAACAATAACTGCAGATTTTTTTGCATCTGCTCAGTAAGCGTGCTTGCTGGTAGAAATGTTTACTACTTCCCTCACAGGTAATCACTTGTTCAACACATCTGATGAGCATGTTAGTGGCTGTGCACATGACCACAGCAGTCATTCAAAAAAGTATGAATCCGTTTTGGAGGCTTGTGCATTGTTATTATTTTAAGGAAAATTTCATTTCCAGAAGAGGTAAAATCATTCCTCAAACCAAAGTATTTGCTCTGAGTGAAATTTAACTGCCTCATGAGGTCATAAGGTTGTCTAGATGCTTTCTTATCATTAGTCAAAAAAAAAATATTAATCATTACAGTTATTGTCCATTTTTAATAATTAGAAGTTGCTTGGTTTTACTTGGTGACAAGAGAGATTCTGGATCTGTTTTCCAGCATGGTGATTTTTTGCCTCAGTTGTGTCTCTGCTGTTCTTTGTTTACAGCACTTTACTGTTTCTTCCTATAGTATATATTCACTGAAATTAATGGGCTGTGAATAAAGGGACACTAGCATGACGGTGTTTGCTTGGCAAGACTTGAGCTAGTCTGTCACCTGTGAGATCAGTGATACACTTAACTCAGAGCACTGACTAGTGTAAGAAGGCTCATGTCACTGTAGGTTGAGCATCTCAGCTTAGTAAAAGATCTGCTCACGCCCATTTCACTACATCTTGCAACTCATGCTCCTTGGGAATCAGTGGAACTGTATGCATGCAGCAGTCCTGTCACAATAACTCCTTCTCCAGTACCAGAACAGACTCAGCTTCAGTGAAGATTTGTGTACTGTTAGTGATCTCCCTGCACTAGCAGGTCTTGCACTTAAGTCCATGTTAGATCTGGGAATGAAACGTGGATCTGAGTGTGGTACTGGTAGAAAGTTTTGCTGTTGCGAAAAACTTTTCTTATCCTGCCACTCTTGCAATGCTTTTGTAACAGAGCATCTTAAATAACTGTAGAAGGAAAAATTGCAAGGAATTGAAGTAGAATGATGTGCTGGAGGAAGGCAGTGACTGAGTTGGGGCATGGAAACATGGCTCATTTAGGTCTCAGCTCTCTGTTCTGTAGAGCTACTGGACTGTATTCTGCTATATGTAATTCTTTTTATTTACATAATTTTAATTGAGTTCTTTTAAACGCATTAGTGTTCACTTAGCCAGCCATTGGCTTGAGTCTCATTAGCTTAAGTAGATCTAATCTACATGTTTGAAGGGTGATGAGGCATAAGTCCTCTCAGGCTGGTAGAAAGTATATATTGGATCACTTGTCTTCTTGCTTAATGGTAACTTTCCTAGGAATAGTAGGACTATCTGCTTGATTAACTTCAGCAGCATAGGTATCTAATCATTACAGAGATTCTTTGCTCCTGTGCAGATCATCAGGTGAGTAGGAAGGAGGATTTTCTCATTACTTCTGTCTGCAATTTCATTATCTGGGGAAAGAGACTTGCTTACTGATCGTATTTTCTCTGGTCCATTTGGTTACTGACTTTTTCAAGTTTTTTGTTCATTTGCTTGTTTGTTTTTTTCCCCTTCTTTTGGGCAAGTCTGCTTATGTACCTGAGACTGGAAAGGTGCCCTTGTACTGAAAGCTCAAGTCCCGCTGAGCTCCCATGAGCTAGTCCCAAACCTAGCAGGCAACACCACATTGGCGACAACCTTTTCTCCCTGTGCCAGAAGCCACGGCCACGAGTCAAATGGAAGGAGTAAGGAGTCATCCCAGGGACCCATTATTCCATGTTCTGGAGCATGGCTGTGTAGTGAGAGGATACTATGGCTGTGAGGGCAGCAGGCACACCCAGGTTAGCATGCAGGACACTACTGCATATGGCAGAACACCACCATGTAAATACTAGTGCAGAACTGCAAGTGGCTGGGATGTCTAGATGCTAAAATCTCTGACCTTGTGAATCGTCCTGACTTTGTTGCCTAACTTGGAGTGAGCATGCTAAGAGCACAGCAAAGTTTCTACCACTGTGCTTTTTTAGGCTTGGATCCTCGAGATCTCCTTTTTGCAAATCCTGAAGTTCCAGTGATTCTTTAACACATAGTTACACTCTTAAGAGCAAGCTGTGGCAATCTGAGATGCTTTTTTTCAGGCTTCCCATGTTTCTACTGCATCTTTGATTGTCAGTTCCCCTGTACATGTCCATGTGGATGGAATCAGGATGTCTGCGCAGCTCCCCTGGGATTCTGGGCCTGCTGTGGTGCTGGCTTGGAAGATAACTGCTCTTACCTGTAGTGCTCAGCCAGCATGGAGAGAAAAATCAGAAGCAACTGATAATGCGAGTGCCTCCCAGGTGGATTAGGGGGGAAAGAAGCTGCTGTTGACAGAGCCTGGGGTGAAGGGGTGTTTTCTGTGAGTGCTGCACCGTTGCTCTCTGTCCAAGCGCAGGGGAAGGCTGTGGCTGTCTTCTTTATCTGGGCTGGGGCAGAGTTTCTGCACTGTGTTAGCTCCTCACATTGGGAAAACCTTCATCTGTCCAAGTACAGCCATGGGAGGGTGGCGAGTGGTTCACGTGGCTCACCCTCCTTCGTATAGCAATGGAGGGAGGTGTGAAGAGGGCAAGGAGCCTGCTCGCTTTATTAAAGCGAGGCCTGGTCTTACAGGCTTCGAGAGCCGCTGCTGCAGTTCCTCACGGAGCAGACACAATGGCACAGCGGGTGGGAGCTGGGTCTGGTTTGTGTTAGAGCAGCCACAGAACAGAAAAAAACCAGGAGACAGTGTGCCGCGGCCATAGCGTGGGGCCCCGGGGCCCGCTCCTGCTGCCCTGCAGCCCCCAGCGGCTGGCTCAGCCCGGCCTCGCACGGCACCATGCGGGCACGCTGCCCTGCTCCGCGTCACAGCACGCGGTCTCCTATGTCAGATGCAGAGGTGGCAAATTAGTTCAGAAAACGACCTTTTCGGGTCAGATCATGTTATTCCAGTATTTCTAAGCCACCAGGGTTTATTGTTCTTCTTGGACAAATAACAAGGCCCCGAGGATTTTACAGCTGAGAATGAGAGCTGCAGTCTGCTGACTGTGTGTGACATAGCTGATCTTGCTGCGAATTTGTCGAATGGTTTTGTGGGGAGCACTTAAGCAGCATGGCTAAAAGGCTACGGGGCTAACCTAAAAGCTGTTGGCAGTTTCCAGCCAGGAAGGGCAGATAGCCCTGCAATTTGCAGCACTGCAGGGAGCATGAGCTGAGCGTGGCAGGGCTTCAACCCATGAGCTGGCTCCAAAGCCACCCGCCTCGGCCTGCTGCTGGTGCTGCAGAGCAGGTGGGTGCTAGCTGAGTTTGTGAGAACGCGGCTGCTGCCTTTGGCATCTATGTGGATGAAGAGTTTTTCCTTAATATCTGCAGTTTGGAAGTGATGGAGTGGTGATCTTAAACCTACATGTTCATTCTGTTACTAGTTTTATCCCTTACATCAGCTTTAAAATTTTCAGTGCACCTTTAGGAAAAAAAGCTTCTCTTCTCTTATAAACTCTCCTAGGGTTTAAATGGGGATAAATAGGATAGGGTACATGAGAGGTATCCTCGCAGTTGTTTCTAGACAGTGTTTTCCAAAGTTTTCACTTGCTGGAGCAGGGAAGGTGCTGTGGGGCCTGTGCCCCTGTCACAAGCTGGTGGAACTACCTGCTCGGTGTGCTCCCTGAGCCTGGACACCCTCCAGTGTCACCGTGGGTGGTTACAGCGGGAGCAGCTCCCTTGGGTCTGGCAGGGGGAGCAAGGCAAGTTACAAAGCAAGTTACAGTGGGTGTACTGGTGCTGCTGTTTTCCAGCACAGAGAATGTGGAAAAGCACAAAGGTTGAAGAGCATCTCCTGAAAACGTATTCATACACCTGTTTAGGTGACAAAATACATCCACCTGCAGTCCAGCAAGTGGCTGCTGCCTCCTGTGCTTGCCCTTGTAGCAAGCATCATCCCCACTCCGTTAGCTCTGCTCATTCCTCGTCTCACAGCCCACCGGGCATGATGACTCTATCCCCAAGCAGTTTTCACAGTAACATCTAAAGAGGCACTGTTTAATTTTATATCTGTTTTACCATCCCTATAGGTCTCTGACAGTCAACTTTAACTGAAAGACAGGATTGCTAATTATGGTGGTTGGGTTGGGGTGCTTCTCTGTGCGGCTTTGCTGGCCAAGGAAATCTGTCTGCGTAACAGTTACAGAAATTTGACTACGTAGAATCATAGAATACATGCTTAGTAAAGAGAGTTCTTGTTACTAGTAATAGTGATAAGAAGTTTCTTGCAGCCAGGACTCCGTCTACTTTTTAGAAAAATTGTATCTACAGAGCTCATTCCTGAGGAGGGTAGGTGGGTTTAAATTTGCCCCGGGAGTGTTTGATATCCCTCCAGTTTGTAAACCTGATAGTGGGGGGCTGAGCATAAACAGAAGTGAAAATAAGTTCGTTTCTATTGTGTGAACTGCAGAGCTTAAACCAAGCAGCAGAGGCAGTGGAGAAAAATCATTTTCCTGATATGAAATGCGTTATTAATACGGGCCAGATCTGCTATAAGGAGTTTTGCCAGCACAGATATACTGGTCAAGGATAAGATGAAGTACAGGTTTTATTTATTTATTTTTAACACCATTGTAGCTGTTCAGGCAAAATCCCCTGTGATTCCATAGATGCAATTATGCCAGTAAAACTGTGCTTTTGATGATACGGTTGATTCTGCTCACTGGAGGGCAAAATGTAGTGAAGCCATATTGGCAAAAGCTTGCTTTCTCCAGTTTAAATTGTGTGTGCTCCAAGGGCAGTTTGACAAGCTTCTCTTTCAGTGCCAGTGCCAGCGCCAGCTTCAGCAGTCACCCCCCTC
>NC_034413.1:8444117-8458981 GCF_002078875.1 Numida meleagris | reverse complement strand
TCCATGCACACTGTCTTTGGGATACAATTTTGTACTCTGGCTGACACAGCATCAGATTGAAGGTGGCTAAAGGGGATGTCCTCACTGCCTCCCTGCTGCATTTCCACTTACGATGGTGCTGGCTTGTCTGACTCCTGTCAGCTAACTCAGAAAGCTGTAGTGGCAGATAACTTGGCAAGAGAGGGTTTTTTATTATTATTATTTTCTGTTTTCTTCTGTGGATTTAGCCTCCCAAATTGGTTCAGTGTGGGACCAGATGAGCTGCAATGCAAGGGAAGCCACAGAGTTCTGGGCTGCAGCCCATGGTGGTTGGACCCACTCAGGCAAATGACTTATGATACCCTCAGCTGTCTACCAGGACTGGAAGACCAAATCAGTACTCTTTTTTTTTTTAATTAATAATAATAATAATAATAATAAATAACACCTTTGAAGACCAAACAATGGTCCTGGTCAGGGCTGGTGCCATGGTCTGGTTCTCCAGGCCAAAATGTATGGCACGGGAGTGAGCAACTGGGATCGGCTGAGCCAGCAGGGCTGTCTGGAGAAATACGAGACAAATTATGGGTTTAGAGTACTTAGTTCACTGGCAGAGTGCTGCTGAAGCAGGTCTATACTGGGAATGTCTCGCACCACAGTCTAGGAATGCTGGATTAACCTTAATATTGCTCACAGTACAGATGGAGCTTGTGCAGTCAGAGCTGCATTTTTGTGGTTTCACACAGCCCATCTCAGGGTGAGACAGCACACAGAAGCATGTCTTTGCAGGTGTAGGGATTTCTACCAGATCAGCTGTAGAAGAGCCACTTGTGTGTCTTCTGTGCGGGTATTTGAGCCTTCTGCAGGGCCCCGTAGCACGTGAGTCAATTACACAAATAGAAGGACACAAGCCTGTGCACTGAAGACCATATTGTAAGGTCAAGTCCTAAGACTGAAATCAACAGCTTCCTCTTAAATCCGCAGACCTAAAGAAAAAAAAAAAAGAGAGATTTGTTCTGTTATTCATAGCAAAGAAGCAGAAGGTGAAACCCAAAAGCTAATTAGAGAAGCATCGAGGATTGTTGACATTCACAAGGAGTAAATCGTGGCTTAGGAGGCACCACTGCTGTGTGTAGTATGAGCTTTTCCCTTTCTTCTGTGATTTTGTGATTATCATTGTTATTTTTCCCAGGAGTTCTAATTGTTTTTACATTGTCTGTTAGTGAAGGCAGAAGAAAGTGAAGCTCTTCTCTCTTTTGGTAGCCTCCAGTATTTGAATACCTGCTTCTGTGAAATGCAAAGAGGAATCTATTACTTCATGTCCTGCCCCGTGTTGTCTTAAAAGAAACGGACAAAACACTGCCCTCAGGGAAAGTTGGTTGCGGAGCTTCCCATTCTGTGCTGGGGCCAGATTTCACCCAAATTACTCCCACTTCCCATATTTGCAAACCAAAAAATGTGTTTTAACCAAAAGTAGAGCTGCCAGACAAGTGTTGGGCTGCTGCGTAGATCATGAGGTGCATCAAGCTTGGGCTGTTTAAAATATTTCTTGTTGCTGTTTTTCACCCCATTCATCTGCTTTAAAGCTGCCATACCACTGCATGGAGAGAGGGCTACATCCCCGTTCCCGAGACATTGTGGGTCACTGGGCATAGTAGTTCAGCAGGTTAGATAGAATCATAGAATTGCTCAGGTTGGAAAAGACCTTCAAGATCATCAAGTCCAACCACAACCTAACCATACTACCCTAACTCTAGCAACCCACCACTAAATCATTTGCCGGGCTTTGATTGTGCTTGCAGTGTCATAGTATCTGGTGGAGATGTAGAGTGGGCCATTGAGTGTAGGATTGTCTTCCGCTGTGGCTCTTGGCTACACCTGAAGCCACAGATTGTGCGTGTCCATTGTGCAAAGATTCTCAGGTTTTGCAAGAGGCCTTAGGGTAACTCTCACAGTGAAGACTGGAAGTTAAGCAAAGAGACTGGTCGTCCTGGTTTTAAAGGGCATTTAATGATTCTGCACACACATGTAAGTACACAATTCATTGTGCAGATCTCTGCATTTGTTGGGCATAATAGGACATGTTGGTATACTCTTTCTTGGTGAATAGAATTAATCCCCCAACACAATAGGCTAGAATATCCCTTGAGCTATATGGAAGCTATCATATTAAAACAGGTTTATTCACTTAAAAAAAAAAAAGCACACAAAAACTTAAAACTTATTTAAAGAGTTAATTAAAACCAACATTTCTTTGTCCTTGTAAGACTTTGGGACTCACTAAAAAAGTCTATTGAGTGTGGTTTATTTTTCAAGCATGCGTTGCATGTACAATTCTAAAACCTTTCTGAAAAATAGCTCTTTTGTTTATGTAGGAGCCACGTTTCCTTCCACGCTAATGTATTTTCTTTAAAAATATCAGTGAAATGCTATGGAGGTGAAACATTTTTTAAAACATACATTAATTTTGGCATGTAATCCCGTAACTGCATCAGTTCTAGCCTACTGACGTTAGTTCAGGTCTGTCAGGAAAGAGGAGTGTGAAGTGAAGGACTTGGTAAGAACATTGTAACTTGCTGGAATCGCTGACTTTGTTCATTATTCTGCCTTTGGGCCAAACTTGTGCATGAAGTTCTGGTTAAGACGGGAAGCATTCCACAAAGGTGCTTTGACAGACATCTTTATACAGTAAGCACCGTGATGAAAGTCACCTGACCAGCTGAAAATACAACTTTTGTGGTGGTGTTCTCCTAACTGGAGTTATAGTAGTTGCAAATGAAATGAACTTCTTCACCTCAGAAAAAAAAAAAAAAATAGATAATTATGTATTGGGTAGCAATACTGGGCTACAACTGGGGGCCATACCTTTCAGGGTACTGATCTGTTCCGACTGCTCTGTGCTGTGGCATGTGCACTGACTGTAGCTGTCCATGGGGATTCCTCCCTGTTTCAGTGAACAAAGTGGGGTGACCTGTGGTGTATATACCCTGTGAAAGGCTGCACTGTGCTACTTAGGAAGTTAGTGAGTACTGGTCCCTAACATTGGAGGGCAGTGGGCACGACTGCGTCATCTTAATTTGTCACCTTGCATGCTTCTTACAAGGTCACCTCCAATCTATGCCTAATTCCTCTGCAAAAGAAACAGATGTCAGGATTAATTCATTTATATCTCTACATCACAGTGCAATGTATTTTCTTACTGCTGTAATTTGGGTCCTGTAATGTATTCGCCTGCTTTTTCCCTGTAGCTATTATTCAAGTATGAATATCATTAATCTCCATCCCCCTCAGAACAATTGGACATTTGAGGGAGAGAGGAAATGGGAAGAAAGGGGATATTAGTTTGTTCTGGGATAGCAACTAGGGTTTTGACTGTATTTAAATATTAAACATCAGTTAAGACTCAAAGCTTTATCTTATCTACAGAAATAACTGCATTCAGCCTATCCATGGTGAGGTCTCGTTATACCTTTTATACCTTGTTATTTCCAAGATAGAGAACGAGAGTATGATTTAGTTTCTGAACAGTGGGTTCCTATTATTTGATTGGGATCAGGAACATGATTACTCTAACCAACCGGCTCATGGGATGCTAGCTCCAGATGTAGGTTCAGGACCATGTCTCACTGCTGCCTGACTAAAGGAGGCAAATCTCCTGGACTTTTTCACATCTCGTTGTCTTTCTATCAATTGAGAATGGTGGCTTCCTCTGCTTGGCAGAAGTGCTGTAGAGATGAGTTCCTTTATGACTGGGAGATCTTCAGATGCTGGGAGGTGGCGTGGGGAGGAAGGAGCGACCTTTGGCAATGCCACCCACTTGAGGTGCAATTGTCACTTAGATCCTTTGCTGTTGGACAGCCTCTAGCTCTAGACTGCCTCCACGCTTTGCCTGCGGAGATGCATTGTCAGCAGAAATGTCAAGGCCTGAGCCTTTTTATTGATACAGTTCATCCAGATCTGCACAGAGGGACAGGGCAAATGACACTTGTATTGTCTTTGTTTTCTGTAGAAAAAAAGGTTTGTATTCCAGGTTCTGCAGGTTTTTATACCACTTGACAGCCTCGTCTCACCATGGAGAGCGCCTGTTTCTCTGGAAAGCCCAAAACACATTAATTTTAATTTGTTTAAAACATTTTTAATAATAATTTAATCTTCCTGGAAACAGATGTTGCACAGCTATATATCACCCCAGAGCAAAAGTTAGAGGCCAGGTTGTAAACACATCAAAAACAAGGCTGGAATAGCTTTAAGCTATGTTATAAAAGAGCCACTGAAGTTTGCCGTTATGTGTACAGATATGCAATAGTGATTGACTGCAAATTCAGTCTGTAGACATATAATGCAGCACGTGTGTATGTATTCCTTCTCTGGAAGACTTGAGTTGCTGCCATAAAAAAGAAAAAAAAATCGATCCATACTAAACTTTATTTTACTTTTCGGGTTTCTTCTGAAGATGCTGGCTCACCAATTTATTTTGGCTTTTGTATGTTTGTCCTCATTTTTTTCTGAACAAAATATTTTAAAGTGCATGTTGAGGCATCCAGGTTTTCCTAGTTTCAAGCTGAATTTGTGATGAGAACAAGCGGTAGAATTTGGATTGAGCTCATGTTCAGAGCATTGTCTGGAGATCTTCAAAGCCATGTTTAGTTTGGCCCGGGTCTAGATCGTAGTCTGCAATAATACTTGTTTTCAGCCTGGAACTGTCATTTGGCTTCAACTCCAAACAGTGAGGCAACCCATTCAGAACTTGAGTCAGGTTGGCTGAAAAGCTTTTATTTAATTTTTTTTTTTAATTAACAAAACACTTTCTAATTTCCTTTTTCTTCTGCTCTCTATTCCACTTGGAGGTGTGGTAGTTGCATGTTTTTAAATTGGCAGTGCTTGTGCTCTTACAAAGCAAAGAAAGCATGAATAGAGGAAAGGTTGGGAATACAAACTGGTAAGCAGCAAGAGGGGATTGTTTGGGGGTCTTGGGACATGGGAGCGAGTTCTAGCAGTCCTTCCTGATGTCTCCTGATGAAGTCAGCTCAAGCACAGCACAAAGTTGCCTGGTGGAGGGTTGGCCTCCTCCTGGGGGCTGCTCCAGCTGGATCAGCATTGTGCGTCCCAGCAGCTGCATCCAGCAGCATTCTGCAGCCTGTCCTGATAGCCCTCGTGTACCAGATAGAGACCAGTGCAGGCTGTTACAGCAGCACTTGGGACAGCTTTGAGTGCACATACAAGGTTATTGCTTCTGTGCGTTAACCGGTTGTAATGACCCAGGTCAGGCGATCCGTGCTGTTTCCTTATCAGCTGACCTGAAATGCTTCAGTTGGTCACTGCTTGTCATGCAGCGTCCTGTATCCTCTCCACCTTGTCACTCATTTCTGCTTAATTCTACTTCACAAGTAGCTTTTAAGGAGATCACGGCACGTGGCTGTAAATGGAGGCTTGCTTCCCATTTGCTAGCTGATAAAGAGTTTGCCAGCTCAGAAATTCGTGCCGCGTAATCGTCTTAACTTATAACCATAAATACATACTCTTGAGACAATGTATTCTTTGCATATTGATTAGTGGACATGCTCCCTGTATGTATTCCCTACATCTATGCACTGAGTGCAGCGAATAAAAAATATGTGATTGACATTAGCGCAAAGATCTCTGTTGTTTGCTGATAGGGAGATGTGTATATACATATATAAAACATCAAACTTTAAATCCGTATCCTGTACTTCCTTAGTGAATTACTGTATTCTTTGTACAATTCTTTGTACAGTTTGTACATTTTTTGTGTATTTTTAATGATTTTGTTGTTATTCCATCAGCTTTCAATCCTACATCTATCAGCTGTTATATCTTTTTAAAGCCAGTTAATGAGCAAGTTCTCCAAGTACCAATCCCCTAATAGTCCATCAACTGTAAAGCCCATTTTATTCAATACTTAGCAGTCAAGTAGGCCGACACCAACAGGTTACATACTTTGAATAAACGACTTGCATGCTATTCTATTAAAACAAAAGCCTAACTTTGCAAAGTGTCAACATCTGAATTTGTTGCGGAGGTATTTTCTATATGTTAATGCTCTGTTGATTTGGTTCAACTTCTGTGCCAAGCCCTACTGATGAGAATAGGCACAATGCAGCGCCTGCCTCTAAAATCCATGTAGGAAAATAGACTGGAGGAAAAATAATAAATGTGAAAAGTGAAACCATTTTACTCTTCCCCCTCCTTCCCAACATCAGCTTTTTCAGCCAAGCATAATGCTTGTGAAGGATCAGACTTTAAACCCCTCATTTAGCCAGCATTTGTATTTCTGAAAACTGTTATTTAACTATTATGCGGAAAGCTGGCAGGATTATAATTTGAAATAGAAATGCATGTTGGTTCCTTGGCTTTATAATGACATGTTTATCTGCACCTCTAATGCTCTCATTGCCCAAGTCTGCACTTTTGGTTAATATGTTTGCCACAGAATAATTGCTTTGCATCAAAATTGCACTAAAACAGCAATGTGCTGCCCTTGTAATTTCTATCCTCCGTACACCCCCCCACCAGTGTTTTACTTAAATCTTTTTGTGTTCAGCATGAAATGTGCAGTAATGGTGGTGTGCCCGGCGCGTATTGCTGCTGCTTCCGTCCCGCTAGGTCCTCACTGACACCAGTCTGTAGGTTAAGAACACTTCAATTGGCCTAATTTGCAACCTGATCAGAAACACTGACCTGGTTAGTCTTTAACAATGGATGTGCCTAATGATAACTTGTAGACACCCTCAGTGAAGGCAATGATGTGTATACAAGGAGTCATTTCCAGCTCTGCAGCGCTAGGAGGTCTCTGGCAGCCTTATCTGGAATATCACGTTGTCCTGCGTGTTTCTGCAGCGTGGTGCATTGTCATGTCTAATGATAACTATCCATCAATCCACAATGATTGAAATGAAGATAAATGGAATGGATACAAACAGGAGTTAAATGACTCATTGATGTAATTAGACCTTCAGAATATCTTAAGTTTAACTCAACGCGTTTTACTAATGTTAATTATATGGTCCTTTATGTGGGAAACTTCAGTTAATTTTGTGCTCCACAAAAGGAGAATAGAGCCGTTTATTAATTGTGAGATGACTGTTGGCTTTATAGAAGCAGTGTTCTAGAAGAGAGGAGGTATGTTTACTGAATTTTCTTTAAGCTGTCAAAAGCCTGAAATTGATAACAACTTAAAAGAATCTAAACTGTTAATAGTTTACATTTATAATTCATCTAATGTGATAGTTTATAACGTGAGAACCAAATACAGAGCGTAATAAAACATGATATTTATTGAAAATGGGAACGTGCTGAATAATGAAACAATGCTAATTGCAGTTTAAACATTTCTGATATGAGCTGTGTTTCTGAGAGGATGTTCCAAGCATGGGAGATGAGATATTCTTCATAATAAGGATGCAAAATCCATTCAAAATATTTTCAGAAATATAGATAGGCTGTATATCCGTGCCTCTCATTTTTTCCTTTTTTCTTTTTTTTTCTTTCTCTCTGAAAATTCTGGGTTTTATCTTATGTCAGAATTGATCACAGGAGCCGGTTTAATTGGGAAATTCATTTAAAATAGTTTCTAATTGGCATCAGAGAGTTGAAAGTTCAGTACAAAGGTGAGATCTAAGCTTTCTAATTAGATTGAATGCAGTATGACTTAAAGAATAGTCTTGATAATTACAGAATTTAATGCAAAATTATATTTTAATGAAAAATGGGGATTTTTACAAAGAGAAGTCCTGCGATTCGAATTTGCTCTTTTATCTCACTTTTTTAGGGAAGAAATGAATTGTTTTTGTAGCCACGTATAAATTTTCTGTTGAAACCTCATCATTTTATTAAAAACTAAGAGTATTATTTAAGCTTTTCGAGGTGAAGCTATCATGTTTGCAATTTGGATGCAAAACCTAATTCCAGGCATTCTGCATTTTCTTTCTGGAGTATAATTTTCTCTTGCATAGAATTATATTATGAACTCAAGTTTTGCCCCCTCCCCTTCCATTCACCCCCCTTCCAAGTTGTTTGATGCGGCTGAAATTGAAGGCTGAAGTAGAAGGGGCCACTTAAGTAGTGAAGGGTTTTTCTTTGTAAATAATAGATCAAGAGCACCGTGGCTGTATCTAATGGAGCCGTATGCAGCCTCTGTTTCAAGGACAGCGCGGGGTTTAAAAAAACATAACCAGAGTTCATGCCCATCGCTAACCTGTGGTCAGTGTTTCTGCTGCTGTTGGCCAGTCACATGTTTTAATTCGACAGTATTTTTCTTTCTTTCCTTTTTTTGTAAACCTCTGATGATATCAACACGTGAGGAGCCGGAACAATCTCAAAGGTTTCCGGTCCAAAATGACAAAGGGAAAAAATAATAGAACAAGTATTTAGTACAATATTTCTCTTCAAGCATGTGAGTTTACCTGGACACCGATCCATTTCCTTGCAAACAACAAAGTGAAGGTATGCTTCCTCAGGAGCTAAGCTACCCCCGTCCAGATTTCTTCTTCTTTTATTTCAATCTGATAATCGTATTTCAAAGTCTGTGTGTGTTTGCTTGTTCGAGTTAAACTTCTACTTATTTAAAGGGGGAAAGAGGAAACCGATTCCTGGCATGCTGTTCAGTATTTCAGGTTCTAGAAATCAGCATTCCTTTTCTTTCTTTCTTTCTTTCTTTCTTTTTTTTTTTTTTTTTTGAGTATATCTTTTACACTTAACAGATGCTACCCATTTTTTCATTTTATCAAATGATTTGCATTATTCTTCCACATGGACGTAGGTTCATTGTCAAAATAAGACTGTCTTCTTGACAAAAAATGAGACAATTCTTGTCAGAAACATACATTTTATTTAAAAAAAAAAAAGAAAAGAAAAGAAAAGAAAAAGGCCAAAGGCTGCTCCCTCAGCAGAGCCCAGCAGACTTGTCTGGGTGCAGCCAGAGATCTCTGAGGTCCTTCTCGGGCAAAACTACCATTTGCAATTGATTACCAGGATTGGGCCCTGACCAAAAAGTCCTATTCCTGGACATATCTAACACAAAACAAAATGAAAGCTGTTGCAAGACAAATTCATTGTGTTTTGCTCTCCCTCTGTACTTAGAGCAGTCTGTAGAAAAGGAGTTGTTCCTAGAATGGCATTGCTGTATTTGTGTGTAAAATAATTCATCTTGTGCCACTCGCTTCTTTGCTGCATGAAATACGGCAAAATCAAACGCAGCAGTTTCTCTGGTGATTTCTTCAGGCTCTGCATTCAAAATCAAACACAAACATTCACTAATTTTTTTTTTTTACGTAGTTATCTTCTGAACATTTATAGGTTGCCTAGAATTTTTAAAATTTTCTTATTAGTGTTAAATGATTCATTGTGTCATTCATTCAATTTGTTCCTCTCGTATCTTGAACAATTGCAAATTCTTTCTAACTGATAGTTTGTCTACTTAAACCAAACATCTCTTGAGCATAGGTTACAGTTATCTGTGCTAAATTTCAGGAAATAAAAACGTAAGCTTCGATTTGCCTTCGTTCTGACCACTGTTGGTGTGAGGGCTGTTGCAAACAGCAAAATATCCAAATGCAATTTTTTGGGGGGGAAAAAAAACCAACAACAAACTGATTTACCATCAGCCATGAATATCTCTTTCTCTTTTTTTATTCCGCTGTAAAATAATTTTACAAGTTTTTCAAGAATCAGCTGCATGCGTTTCATTTGCAGTATTCCCCCAAGTGTGCCTAAGCTGCCACGCTCTTTCTGCTCTGGATTTGTTTCTGTGCCCGGGCAGGAAAACATTGCGGGAGAGACACCGCACGAAGCCTCTCAGGAGCTGTGCTGCTGCCTTTTCTTTGCTCCATCTTCTCTAGTTTGTTTCCATGTAGCAACAAAAATTAGAGAAACCTGTGCAACGTAACATTCTTTCTTCCCCCTTTCACCTTCCAGCTGCTTCCCAGAGAGATCAGATGTGGAAAAGTCAAAATAACAGAATATGATTAGCCAATTAAATTAAACGATTCCTATGATTTGTTTCCTTGCCAGTTCTCAGCCTCCGATTTTGTACTTTCTCAGCCAGAGCCGAGGAAAAAAAAAAAAGGCGGACTGACAGCTAATAGATACCCTGCCATCAATTGCTGAGACATTTTGTCTTTTGTGACATTGAGGAAAAGACAAGGAAGGGAACGGAAGCAACTAAAAAAATGTCAAAAGATCAAAAAATCAATGGGCTGAAGGAATGTGATCTGTTTATCAGGGTGTAGCTGCTCTTTCTGTTTGCATTAAGTCCAAGTGAGTGTCTTTGGTTGCCACTAAACTTGCTTTTATTCACTCCCTAGGAGATGTAATACAAGCATGAAACGACGGCTCACAAAGCGGGCAGATAAATAAATAAAGAAATAGATAAATAAAGGCAAGGGCTTCTTTAAAGACACCGAAACCAGGTTTATTGTGTAGCGTTTTTTGACTCGTATTAAATACGCTTCTCTTTCTCCATAGACTTGTTGCTGAGCGCAGTAAATGGACCGTGTTGCGCTGACACGGGTGTCTTGTTCCTGCGTTACTGGGAGGTTATTTTTATGTATTTATTTTTGAAAATGTCAACAAAACGAAAAGAGGGTGAGAGTTCAGCGAGCGGAAGTCGTGGCAGCTGATTGAACGCGTGTGCCTTGCTCCTGACAGCTCACGGGAAGCCTTGCCTTGGACGTTCCCTTTGCCTTCATGGGCGGGGAGCTGGGCTTGTTTTCTTGGGCACATGAAAAGAGTTGGGCAATGCAAATGGGAGGCAGCTCTCCTGCACACAGCAATGCAGTACTTGCTGGGGTTTTAAAGTATCGCAGAGCTCGTAAATTCTTCACAAGCAGCAACGTGTGTGCGTGTGTGTGTGCGTGTGTGTGTAAGTGCTGTGCCAGCCTATGAGAACTGATGGAGCAGACAAGGCAACGCTACAATCTGCCGGACAAATTTTCTCAACCCTTGTAGTTGTTATGTGATAGGAAGTACGGCAAGGGCTGCATATTTTATAAACTTTCTATTAAAGTTGTGGCATGTTATCATAAAACTGAATTGCGATACTTTGTATTACACTCTGGGATTGAGAGATAGACATAGGATTAAAAAAACAATTTCTAGGCATTTCTAGATGATAAATTTAATTTTCTTTGCTATTTGGAGGTCTTCTTTGAAAATGCAATTGTAATGAACGCATTCAGAACTGGAGAATAGATTTACCCTTGGCTTCAAATAGTTGACGTTATCAGGCTCTGTCATTCGTTCCTTCCTATTTTCGGGCTGCTAATTGATGTTTTTGATGTCAGCAAGAAAATTGAAGAAAATGTCATGTGTGAACCAGTGCGGAAGTTAATAAGATTGACTTCGTTGACAGAATTTACAATGAGCGCAGAGACCGCATAATGGGACCGCTGCGAATTCGTGTGCTCTCTTTGGAGTCAAAATTGACACCTCACGCTAGGCCAGCGGTCGATAGGAAAGATGCAACATTTGGGAAGGTTCCTAATCTCAGTTTTTTTCCTCTTCCTTTTTTTTTTTTTTTCTTTTTCTTCTTCCTCTTTTACCTTTTGGTCTATGGAGCTTATTTGGTTGCACAAGCAGCTGTTTATCCAGAGGGCTACTGCTTTGGACCAAGCCCGAGTCTTAGTTCAGTCTCTCAGTGCTCCACAACAATGCTCATTTTTTATGCTGTTTTGAGTCTGAAAGCAAAAGAGTCTTGAAAAGGTTAGATTAAGATGTGTCTTAAGGAAATCTATACTAATATTGGTCAGGGTCATTGCATATGCTTGGGCTATGTGCAATAAAGCTGAAACGTAAATCCCCTCGATATAAAAGAAGGAAGCTGTGGGACACCTACCTGAGCTTTAAACATAACAGAAGCCAACAGCTAAGCATTACTCTTACTCTGGGCTCCAGTATGTGCGCATGTATGTGAACCCATATGTGGGCATGTGCAATCTCCAAAACTTCTGACTTTCACCATCGTGGGTTTTTTCCCCCATTCTTTTTTTGGGTGAAATGGGAATTCAAACTTTTTCAAAGTAGCGAGAGGCTTCACTGTAATAGTTTAATTTTCCAGTAATGTGACAAAGTTTATTGGATTTGTGTGTATAATTATGGAATGGATTAGCTGAGTTTGGTTCAGTGCATCTGATTATTTTCTGGCCTTTAGGGAAATGCACTAAAACCCTAATATGTCCACTACCCCCAAGCGGTCTCTTTTTGAAGGCGCCGCACAAAATGTGGTCTCTACTAGCGTTCAGCCTCCAAGGATCTTCAGTGAGAGACATTATTCTTGGAATATCCAATTAATTCCACGGGCAGTGATCAGTTAGCGCTTCTTCTTCCTTTCTCGCCATTTGAAATGCTAACACAATGAATATTTTCTCATTGGTCTGCGTCCCTCGGCTAAGCTGTTGCCGCGGGCTGAGAATTTCATCGACTGATGAGACCAGAGGCTGCGCCGATAAAAGGTTACAGTACGTGATTTGCATGCCAAGTGGGGTTTGGTTTCATGAACTTTAAAGTTCTTTAACTTTTATTTGACTTTTTTCTTTTGTACATAGATGAGGGTTGTTGTATTTCTCCCCCCCCCAAATTTTCTGTTTGGTTTCAAAAAAATCACTGAAATTAGCAGTTACTGCACATCCCAGTTTTGTTTTGGACCCTTCTAAGCAAACAGGTATGAAACGCGAGGTCTTCTGTACAAACAAAACTAAATGTCTATTCCAATCAATGAAAAGTTAGGGTTAAAAAAAGGTTGAGAAATTCAAGGAGGTTTCCAAAGAGTTCTATCCAAGCTCAACGTTTCCATTTTTCCTAATGGCACAATGTTGGAGTGTATTTTTAAGTAGACTTAAATTACTTCGGCAATAGCAGTACCTTCTGTGAGTGATGTATTTGGCTTTGTGTGTACTAAAAGAGGGAAATCTCCATGTCTTTTGAGCAATGAAAATCAGAGCCATCGGTTAAAACGACACTAGCACATTCCTGGAGAGTGATTAAGACAAGCTGTTTGGTGCTGGGCTCCAATGGTAAGTTTGTGGAAGTTCTTGAAGTATTAGTTACGTTCCATCAAGCACAAGAAAATATTCCAACAGCAAAACAAGGAAGCTGTTAGCTTTGTTTGCAACATGGAATTTTGCACAGTTGCCTGTGATATCCAGTATAAAACATTGGCCACGTGAGCTAAGATTGGGTTCTGGGATAGAACGATGCCACGATCTTAGGGTAAGCAAACTGATCCTCAAAGTTGGAGGTAAACTAGATTGAAACAAAGCAAATAATGCAAGTCAAATGTGGGCTTTTCCGATCTGGTGAGGGTGAAGAGAGGTGGTGCTGAAATAAAGCCACGGACAGGAGGTCTACGCTCCGTGTTGCTCTCGCCTTGCAGAATGCCTTAGATGTGCGTTGTAAGCCGTTGACAAACTTTGTTGGTTTAGAGATGTGACGGATGTATTTTCTGATCTGAGAAGTATTTGGGGGATTGAGATAATTTTTTTCATCCGCTTTTCCCTCTCCCTCCTCCCAAAAAGAGCATCAGCCTTCTCTGCGGCTCTTATCTTAGAGGCTGGATAATACGGTTGGAGATTTGACATATTCCTCCTGCATAAAAATCAGGAGACCCTTACCAAAATTGTCAGCAAAAGGGACTGGCAGAACTAGGTACGGAGCGGGTTTTTTTTCTCTCCCCTTCCTCTCCCTAGCTGTCTATGAGGAGTAAAGCAGGTGGCTCCCCGTGGCTGACTTTTCATGACAACATGCCATTAGAAATTGCGGTCCTGTTGATCAATCCACTCGACATGACAGCTTTGCCGCAAGGCCTGGCTCTTTGAGCACCAGCGCTCTGGCTTTTCCCTCCTTTTTTCCTGCACTAATTGGTGAAAGTTTTTACTGTGCTTGTGGCGTAGGAAATTCTTTTGAACATTGTCACAATCAAGTGTTGACTTCTTTAGAATTGCAAGTAGGTTAAGTGAGTATCAACATTAAAAAAAAATCCACAAAAGATATTACTGTCTAAATTTTGTTAAAGCAAAATTGAGAAAGCACGCTGATCGATTTATCAAAAATATTTGGGTGCGGAGAATTCAATTAAAATAGCGTTCCTTTTCAACTCTGCACGTGTAGCAAAAGATGCTACCATGTTTGTGTCTCAGAAAGCAGAAAGGAAGAGACAAATGTACAGTTCTTATTTTCTTTTCTGCTTGGTCAGAAACACGAAACCGATCTGAGTCTTTGAACTTAAATATACAAAAATGGGTGCATCTTCCTACATGAAATTTTAATAAATGACATGGATTTTTCAGGTGATATAAGATGCTCGGAAGCATTATGTGCCGGATGAGGTATCCTAGCAAATTCCACATCTTAAACAGAAAAGAAAAAAAGAAAAGAAAAAAAAAAAAACACCAAGTGCGGTATTCGGGAGGAGGAGGAGGAGGATTGTGAGCTTGTGTTTGCAGGCAGTGTGGGTAAGCTGGTGGAGCATTTGTGTGGCTCTGAAACCACAAATGCAGTCAGGAAACTTCTGTAACAGGTTTGGTGAGAAACTCCCTCCGCTGGAAATGGGATTTTTGATGGTTGAAGATAAAAGTTTATTAAAACGCTGAGTACTTGAGGACCAATGCAGGTGAAAAATATTAATAAAAATTATTATTATTAATGAGCAAAATAATCAGTTCTTACTGAAGGAAAATATTATTGTCTGGCACATTTGCTTAAAGTGTATATTTTAATTATTGTATGTGGAATTTTTGCTGTTAGTATTGCAGTTGTATGTACATTCATCCCTCAGGATGATACCTGCTTCGTTTTGCCACTCAGAAATCTAGCAGAACCTTATTGCTGGTGCCGTTTCAGAGACGCGGGTGTTTGTGAAATAATCAGTGCAA